>NW_007727286.1:232346-234231 GCF_000696425.1 Galeopterus variegatus | reverse complement strand
AGGCGGCCGCCCCCCCCCCCCCCCCCCCCCCCCCCCCCCGGCCAAAGTCTCCCTTGCCATCGCCCTCTTCTGGCTACTCTTAGCATCAGCATAGGCCAGGGAGAGACCAGTGGGTTGGGAGGATCCAAGCACGGCTGTGAGGATGCATGGAACTGGCTGAAACCACACTCCCCAGCTCCTCTACCTTCCAGCCTTGCCTGCCCGTCCCATCTTGTCTGTGAATAGTCACAGAACACTCATGCTCCTAGATATACAGCATTTTCTTCAAAATTACTGGAGAAAATGAGATCCCGGCGGACAAGCAGGTTATCCTGCAAAGCTGAGACCAGCACTGGGAAACTCTCACAGGCACATCTATGTCTCTTTCCTCTCTGAACTTGCAACACCCAGACCAGCACCCAACACACTGGCAGTGCTCAACACATTCCTGAGCAAACTGATCAACTCCCCACTTAGTGCCCCAGCTGCCCACTGCCTCCCAGCGGCCCCAGCTTGCACCAGCAGAGTCCAGGACCTGACAGGTGCAACCCTGTTAGTCCCCACCCTTTTTCCCAACCTCAGTCGCCCTTTTCAAGGCCAGGTCACCATTCCAACAGTGCTTTGGAGACCCTTCTCCCTGGCCATGAGTTAGGTCCCATGAGGAACTGGGATAATGTCAGTCAGGGCACACTACCTGCTGATAGTCTCTCAAATTATTCAGGAACCAACTCTTGTGCCCACCTTCTCAATTCAGAGGCCCTATGAGGTACAGCAATGGGTGCATATTCTGCAGGAATCTTCCCTTATGGTAAATCCAGGCTCCTCAAGCCTGGTTTGATCTTCAACCTTCACAAGATTCTCAGGTCTCACGAACTCCCTACGTCCTCCAGCCTCCTAGTAACCTGGTCTTCTCCAGACCACACACAGTTCTGACCCGCCCACCGCCACTCACAAGCCACTGAAGTACCAATAAAAATAACTACAGTGCCATCATCATTGTTCCATCTGCAGAGAGTTTTCCCATAAATCATCTGAGTCCTCCTATTTAAACTATCCCCAATTTAAAGATGAGCAAACTGAGGCTGATAGAGGTCTCCAGGGAGAGAAGGAAAGGGACCACTGGTCCACGGCACTCACACAGGCCTGGCCAGCCACAGCACCTGGAAGAAACACCCTGCGCCCCTGAGGGTGGAGGCGACGCTCTTCTCTCTTTCCGCTCATCTCCCCCGCTGCCGAGTGAAACCGGGCCAGACGATGCCCAGAGATGACCGCCACCAGCACCCGCGGGTTCCCGGCCACCACCAGGAGTGGCTGTGCTGGCCTCTGGGCCCCCATCTGCCGGGGAGCGTGGACACCCCTCTGTCACCTCTGGGAACTGCCCCAGACCCATGGGCTGTCTTTGGACGTGCGCCTGGGCCCTCCTGTGGCTGACGCCTGAAGGACTCGAGCTCAGAAGCTGCTCCCCTGGGGACCCCGGAGCCGGTTGGAACTGCAGCGCCGGGGCCGCGACTTGCGTCCGAAAGGCCCGCGCGTCCCGGGGCGCCGCTTGCTGGCGGGATGAGAGCACCTGCTGGCTTCCATCTCCGCCCGCGCGGGGCGAACCCCGGCCGGGACGACGTTGAGGGGACTACAGGGAAGTTTGCGGCCACTTGAGTCTTGCACATTCTCCCTCGGAGACCCCTTTCCTGTTGCCTGCTGTGAGGCTTTTTTTTTTCCCTTCTTCTAAAAAAAAAAAAAAAAAATCTCTTCCCAAGAACAACCACACGATCTTGGGAAACTTTGCGCGAAACTTACAAACGCTGTGAAATCGGAGCCAGCAGGTCCGTCTGAGCCTGGGAGCGCCGCGCCCAGCCCGGCCCCGCTGCCCCAGCCCGAGCGTCCGGCGGTGGCCGGGGCCGCCCCCCGG
>NW_007727286.1:197988-231781 GCF_000696425.1 Galeopterus variegatus | reverse complement strand
GGTGGCGGCGGTGGTTGGAGCAGTGGCCGCTCCGCCCCTCTCCACCAGGGGTGGACCGCACAGCCCTCGCTGGGGGCTCCAGCCAATCACTCGGGCGCCCGAGGCAAGGCCCCTCCTCTTCCCGGCACCTCCGCAACTTCGGAGGACCCGGAGCGAGGTGAAGATGCTGAAGGCACGGGCCCAGGGCCAGCGACGCGCCCGCCCAGCCGAAGGCGCCCTTCCGCGGGCGCCACCTCGGCCCCCGGCCCCCGGCCCCCGAGGACGCTGCTCCTGAAGATCAGGCTGAGCTTCCCGCCGTGTTTTATTCTCAGAACTCGCTTTACAACTCCCCGATGCACACGTGGACGAAGGCAGGCAACAGGGGTAAGGAGCTCGGAGCACAGGACCATCAGCCCGATGTGAGCGGTCCACGTCGCAACCGACTCGCTGTGTGCTTTCGGACAGTCGCTTCTCTGCAGGATGAAGTGGATGAATCTTCTTCTCGGGACGCTTTCAGAGCGGGAAAAAAATCGAGGATTACGATTGTCTCTGCTCTCTACGCCCCCTTGTCCGGCCATGAAAGGCGCTTGCTGCAGCACTCACCTAACCTAACCTAGTGACTGGTGACACGTAAGGAAGAAAGATTGAAAATGACAGATTTCCCCTCTAAGTGACCCTATCCTTAGTCAGTCTAAGATGCTTCATACAGGCAAAACGGTTGACAAATGAACAGCTATACATGCTATTTGTGTTAAATTTCAGACATGTTTTAGTAAATAAGCCACTCATCACTAACCTGATGGAATAAAAATGACCAATTTTTGAAATCTGGTTATTTTTTGCCAATTAAAAACATATGTCCAAATAATTTAGGGGAATAATCAAGAGCTATTGGAAACCCACTTTTATGTTGTACCTTAAATGTAAAAACTGTCAGAACTGAGACACTTTGATGTAGAGACATAAAAAGTATTACCATGAGGCTTTTGAAGATCTTTTTATGCAAGCAAAATTGTTATAATCAAGTAGTATAACACACCAATGCGTATGTGTAGGGATTTACAGCATCACACCCAGTAGAATCTTTTTTCCGTTAAACTGCATGCAGAAAAATGGACTGAACTTCCCTTTTGAGTTTCCATCTGGTTTCAAGTCACTTATGACAGAGTCAACAGGGAGCCCAGAGCTGGGCTTTACACCAGACTCTGAATTTCTTACATTATGGTCATCTGTCTTCTCCTCCATTAACTGGGATAACGAGTCCTTCAAATCAGTAAAGGGTTAAAAGTTAAACAGGGGAAGGGTGCTATTGGCTATTTTGTCCTGGCTCTTAGGAAGAAATGTACGGAGTTGACCCTGCGTCATGCTGAGTTTTCATCAGATGGGCGCATACAGGATAGAACCAGACTGGGCAAAACCTGGTTTAAGAACTGGCAGATCAGAAGATGGAATTTTGGGGGAATGGATGCCACCAAACGGCAGGGAAGGCCAAGTGGCCACTAAATAGGCAATAAGTGTGGGAGGAGGTTGAATGGCATTTCTGCTTGAATGCTGCAAGGAGTCAAACCCAACGCCACAGTTCTCTACCTTCACCCCAGTGAAGGTCACCACCCGTCAGTAGACAAGTCCACAAAGTCAACATCTAAACAGCCTAACAAACTTCTGTGACACTTCCAGGTCTCCAGATGGCACAGCCAACTGGCTTCCTCATTAGCAGGAATTCCTCTGGAAAATAGACATTAGAGGCCACCTCTTGTGCAAGCACTAAGGCTGTGAGTTTTTATTGCCTCTAATCCCCACCTGGAGAGTAGCTGCCAGGTCTTCTCACCAACACACTTCGTCTAAATATTTTGAAGGTAGTGGTGCTCCTCAATGAGCAAGCTGCACAATTTTATATCAAAAGGCCGGTTTAGATGCTCTTTTGGCTATCTACCAACCAACAAATAGCAAAAAAATAATTGATTAGAAAAATTAGAAAAAAAGGGAGGATTAATATTTTTCTCATAAATTCTATAATTCCTGATTTCACTCACCACTTATAGTTAAACTGTAATCTATACTGAAATAGTACACTTTTCCTTAAATCACATGAAAAAACTGGAAGTAAATTTAGAATGAAAGGCTTTATGACCTAAAGCTGCCCATCTTACATTACATTCATAACTGTTTGTGGGTTTCCTCCCCCATATCTCTGGGTCCTGTGGAAAACCTGACAGTGGACACAAGTTTTCTCCTTTCTTAGTCAGATGTTCCGTCCCCACCCAACTCATTCTATCTCTACCCAATACCCAGAGTAACTAGTTCTCTTGTAGCTACTCATCCCTCGCTACACCACCTAGGCCACTTTCTCCTTATTTTGCCTTTCCAGGCTACTATATATCATCGCAACCATCTCCAGTGCAGGGAAAAGAACCTCCAGAATAAAATGGGCACTCTCCTCTGCCAGCTCATTCCTTCATGTACATTTACTAAGAGGGTACGCTGATATCTTTGGAGAAGGTAATTAAAAATATTTAATACTGTTACAACCTTTAGTGGCTGTCTAAAACCCTTCATTGTTCCCCAAAACCTTTATGTAAGCTCCTCGGTGGCATGTCAGGCCTTCCATCCACCATCGGGCCTTCCTTTTACCTTTCCAACCTTGGCTCTTGCTGCCTCCCACGCTCCACTCTTGTTGTATTAAACACTTTACACTCATCCTGACAGGGCCTTGCTGCTTCACACCTCCATGTCTCTGCCTGGGACACCTTCATAACCACACACACACATCCTCATGCCAGCATCTATTACAGCAGCTACCACACCTATGACACTTACCTATTAGATCTATCTTACCCTACTAGTCTATAATTACAGCAGACCTCTCTGACAAACTCCAACTTGAAACCACCACCTTCCAAGTCTCACTCTCTAGATCCTCCTCCCCCTTCAATGACCTTCAAGATTAAGTCTTTAGACTGAACACTAAGAATAACTGTAACATTGGCCAGTTATAATGACATTATCAACTTCTCCCCTACAACTGTCTCCCCCATTTTTTTTCATTTGAAACTCCTGTCACCTTAAGCATGTAAACTTTCAAAATGAAAATCATTTTAAATAATCAAATAATTTAAAATACATTTGTAGACTACATAAACATTGAATTCTCATGTCCCAGTACAGGTTTATTTCCCCCTTTTCTATTTTAAATTGTAGATCAGCAGTTTAATAAAATAGTGCTCACTTTGAAATCAAGAAGCTGGCTGCATAACTGACTCCCTTCTACTTTTCCAACCAGACAAAAAGTGTTCATTAAACAGACCAGAAGTAATCCAAATGTGTATGCACCAACTTAAACTATCTAACAGGAATCGGCAAGTATAGGTGTCAACTGAGGCAGCTAACACAATTAGGGGAAGAGAAGAACCAAATAAGTTAGTAAGAATTTTAAAAACTAGTTAAAACTGAAGATGAAAAACAAAAATTACAGATAGACTTAGAGAAATTAACCACATACTTAAATGTAGCACAATAATAATAATCCCTTCCATATGCATAGAACACTAATATTCAACGTGACTTCTGCATATACTATCTGCTCCCCAGACTGGAGAGGTGACATCCACATTTTACAGTTAAAACAGTTAAGACAACAGGGTCTTAATCATGATTTCTTTTGGGTTAAAAATAAGACCTCCTTTAGCTGCCCTAGTTTCGTATCTATAAAACGTAGCTATCTACTCCACCAGCTTCACAGGATGGCTGTGAGAGAACATATGTGAAACTGCTTTGAAAAAGTGTAAGACTAGACAAATGCAACGTATTATCTATCAGGAAAATGACAGGCACAGGGATGGTGGGGTTTGAGGGGAAGGGACAGAGCTTGTACATAAAAAAAAGTCAAAAGAATGGTAATAAAAAGAAAAGTCATTTTTAAAAAGATAAATCTTATTTATTGTACCATTCTTTCAATTTTTCTGTAATTTTTTTTTTCAAAATATAAATTGGGAGGGATCAAACCTTGAATTTTAAATCCTTTCTTTCAGTGGTTAGCAAACTCTGATCCATTGGCTGCTTTTGCAAATTTATATTGGAACGTAGCCATGCTCATTACTACTGCCTACTATGGCCGCTTTTGTGCTACAACAGCATAGTAGTTGCAACAGAGACCGTATGGCTCTCAAAGCCTAAAATATTTCCTATCTGGCCCTTTGCAGAAAAAGTTTGCAGACCCCTGCATTATTTAATTGTGGAAACCTATTAGTAATCCCTTCATATGCATGCCAATACTAATGGGTTATTCCTTACGCTTGGTTCACCTGTTACAAAAAGGAAAGAAATAAAGCATCCAAGGGAAATACATTTAACTTTTTATTACTCTTTAAAAATCCAACTTCTGATAAATTAACAGACTAGATTAGAACCTCAATTGTATTTGACACATTATATACCGGATTTTTATTACTAAAAAGCCAGCTGGAATATGGCCCACACAAAACAAGGGTGCATACAAAATGGAAGTGATCCTCGAGCAATAATTGTTTCCTTCCAACTCTGTCACTGAGTGTCCATACTCTGTGGGGATTTATAGATTCAAAATTAAAACAGCTGAAAAGCCCAGGTGGGACTGCTTTTCCAAGAATGCAGTTGTCCTTCAAATATAATTCCATGTTATTTCTTCCTTGCCTTAAGCTCTTACTTATAACGTTTATAACTTTCAAAAAACCTAAATTAATTAATTGGGATAAACACACACTGTGCTGCTTTACCCATTATTAGCAAGTCTAGTTCACCAATAGTTCATATAAGCAGCTTTCACAAGTTTCTTTATTTCCATTTCATAAGTGAAATAAAAACTTAAAATTTGTTTACTCTTGGTGCAATAAGAATATCAAATTAGATGGCTTTTAGGAAATGCTCATGGAAGAGAATTATAGCAATTCCTCATACTGAATTCAAATCTCACAAAATTTCTGCAGGTATATGTTAACTTTCCGATCTACTCTACCTGTAAATCTAGTCTATTTCTGTACACACTTCCAATCTTCAGAGAAGTGAAAATTTAACACCTCGATCTCTTTACCATCTTGATTGTTAAAATACTCATATAGTTTTAAAACTATAGGATTTTAGTGGATATAAAAATTAATAAATATTTGTGTTTTCATACATCACTACTCCTATTTATTACATGTTCTAATAAATCAACAGAATAAAGCACTAAGAAACATGGAAATCTACACCTAATACCCATATGTAACTGCAGTGTATATATTACAAATAGGCTTCCCTCCACCCCAGAATTCAGATACAGAAGCCCTTCGGTATGTAACTTTTCCTGAACAAATTATATTAATACACTTTTTTCTTTTCTACACTTGTAAAAATTCAGAAAGTTTTTAATAACATTTATTTGCAAGACATCTGGCATAAGGTACTTTAGTAAACACTTAGGAAACAAAAGCTGTATCAAAATGAATACAATTTATGGATAAACCCTAAATAAAGTAGCTTTTGGAAGAACTAGAATTTGCAGCAACAACCTTTATAAAGAGATCCATCCACTCTCAATGGAAAACACCCAAGCATGCCATTCACTAGATTCAGATACCACAATACAACAAATTCTAAGAGTATGGGGTTTGATTTATGGGCAACCCAGTACAATCTAGCAGCCCAACATGATACACTAAAGAATGTTTTATCAACCCCCTAGCCATCACATTGCCATCTTATCCTACTCTTGTACTAGAAAATATGTATAACAATGCAACTACTAATGTAAAATTTCAGGAGAAGCATGCTTAAAGATACACAGGGAAAGTTTATCCTTAGTTTCTGATAGTGTTCAAAGTGTCAGTTGATAAACTGAGCAAATAGTGTTAACAAATGAAAGACAGATACACAGCATGAATGAGGGAGAAAAACCCCACTCTTCAATTAACTTAAATAATATTCTATTTTGTATTCTACAACTGAGAACTAGGGAGCTAAATGTGAATCACATCTTCTGCAAGACATATTTATTCAGCTCCTCTATGAAGCCATAAAACAATATGTCCTTTTTCTAAAGGACTTTTCAAGATGATTAATATTCGTTATAATGCTCTCAATGTATTCGGAAATTAGAAGGTTATTTTTCACTGCTGATTCTAAAGAACTTTGAACAGAGCTCAACTAAGTAGAAAGAATTGGTACACCCGAAAATAGCTAAACTGCATTTTCTTTAAAAACCTTACATCTTACCTGCAAGATTCATATCATGAGAAATAAATTTCACTTTATTAAGACAAAGCCTTGCTGCTTGCTGTCCAATTTATACTGCATCAGATATAGACTATGTGTTATGTTAAAAACACTTTACATGTGGTTAACAAGTTACATAATACAAGCAATTAAATACTGACTTTTAGTTTCCTGTAAGATCTTAAAGGCAGTTGAGAAGGAAGAGAAGATGGAAGAACCAATAGATTACATTTAATATATCATTCTGGCTTGAAGGGGATTTACCTACAGCTTCTGATCAAATTTCTGTTTGTACACATCAATCATACTCTAGCGGTAAGAAATTAAACTTTTCACTCTTTATAGGCCTTAAATGCCACAATACAGGATGAAAAGCCCATGAATTTATAGAAACATTATTTTATAATGAAAACATCTTATGCAACTATTAATGGCATGAGTTTCGTGTTAATGTGTAAATACAGCTGTTTTGAGTCTTTCTAAAAAATACCAATATACAGTATTGTTTTAGGTGGTCATTTGCATAGCAAACTGTTAAACTAGAAACTCAATGGTTTTAGGAAAACTTCACTTTGTGGACAGTTCCAGAAAGATGTATTCAAAATTGAAATCATTTTTAGAAAACTGTAACCTTTATTTGCTTATCCAAGAGTAAGCTAACCACTTGTACCCCATCCCCACTTTACACAGTACACCAACCTGAATCGATTTTGTGCCACAATTTCATTCAAAGGGCTTGTGATTCACTTTGTGACTATACTGGATAATCTAGATGTAAGCAAGTTTGGGTATTTTAAAGGGTGGGTCCCCTGCATTAGAAAAGCACAGTTCATAGTATATTTTTTTAAATGGCACTCAGTAATACTGCCTTTTGAACAGATATCTTCAAACTGCAAAAACATCTATTTCCACAAAACAATTTGGTCAGGAAATTTTATTTGAACATTCTAAAGCAGTAATGCTTTAGATGTTACTTAAGAGTCCCAGACAGGATTAACAAAATTAAATGTTTCTAAATTACAAATTTAGCTCCTGTAGGAGTCTCAGAAAAGAAACAGAAGAAAACACCCCCTCCCTCCCAAAAGAAGTATGACACACACATGTTGAAGAAACCCCCATGTTTCATGCAATGGTAGGCAAGATGTAAAAAAAAGCCACCCAAATTCACACATTTCTACACCAATCATCATCAAAAAAAGTACTCCGTAGTCAACCTGTACATCCAAATGCATTTGGGAATCTACCTACGTTACATTATTTAATGTTATATATACATTTATTACCCACCCCCCTTGTTTTTAATAATTTCTTATGTAAAGCCTTCATTCAAACCCAAAAAGAGATGTAAGACTAACTTGGGGGGAAAAAAGATAATCACTTTAGACATTCAGTTAAAATGCAGTTTATCTAAATCACAAAATGTTTAATAAAAACAAGTATCTTCTCCATTTAACACTTTGCTTTCTAACTGTACAGTAAATTGCATTGTAGCGAGTATACCTCTAACTTAGGACTGTATCTTCTTTGGATGGAACTAAGACGTAACCAGATGGTTTTAAGATAAATAAACGGAAAGTTGGTCCAACTAAGATGAGAGCAGATATATTACATGCAGGATTTAATATTTTTTAATCCTCTCTTTTTTTAAAAAAAGATGCAGTTGAATTGGGAAAAACAAAAACAAGTCAAAAAGAACCCAGATTCAATATATAAAAATGTCCCACAATAGGTCGACGATGGCAGTAAAAATAAGAGAAAAAAAGTAATCTCTCTGGAACATCATTTTCAGTAACGCAGAAACACTAAGTGCCAGGAAGATTTCTATTCATGTAATTTTAGCATCCAAGTTTCCCTCTATTTATTTTATTGGAACAAATGCTTTAAATAAACTATTTGTCCTCTTCACTGAAGAGAGCTGGTCTGTTTCATTTTTAATGAGCTAGTTTTTGGGAAGATTAGCCATGTACTGTAGTAATGCCTACTGCATAAAATCCAAGCATTTGCTGTGAACAGTTGGAGAAAGCAGTCAGTAAGAACCTAGGATCAATGGAAATAGATGTTACTTTAAGCCATCCATGAAAGAGAGACCCACAAAGTACCCAGTGTAAAAGCCCAAAACTCTTCTTGCGCTTTTTTTGCTGTACAAGTTCCACCCCTATGAAAGAGAAATTGATCCGAAGTTCCAGGTTTTCTTGGGTCTCTAGTCAATTTTCACATTAGTATAGATTTTTCGGACAAAGGCACTTGTTCCCATATAACCAATCGCTCCTGCAAAGATAAAATAAGATGTTTTGAAACAAATATACAGAAAAATATACATCATTTACAAACACTAAATGCTCTCTGCTCTAAAAATATTTTTTTTCAAGATAATCTCCTTATGTTAGTATTCTCTCTAAATTTATTAAATTATATCATTTGCTTTGCAAATCACCTATTACTTTCATACCCCAAATCTGACCTACTGTAATTTTTTAGAATCAAGTAGCATTTATTTCTTGTATAATCAGTAACTACGGAATTAAAATACATCTCTTGTAAAGAAAGAATAATATGATAATGGCAAAAATTAGTTAAATGAAAAAAACAAATCTAATTTGATCATATACTATTCTATAGGTCATTAAAACAATGTCAATGTTCCCAAAACATTATGGCTAAGTCAGAAGTAATGGGGGATTCACTCAGGGAAGGACAGAACCCTTTGAAGCTCTAGAGAAGAGGTATTTTCTGATCATTTCTTTTTTATGTTTAAGTTGTAGTAGCTGTGTGGCTGGTAGAAAGGATGATATATTTGAAGGAACAGACAAGAGAGACAGGTAAGTAGGTCAGAAGTTTTGAAATGTTGTCTTTGAATAGTTAGCCTCACATGGGGCTCCAAATGCCAGAAAGCACAAATATTTGTCTGTTTTGTTAAATGAAGTATCTATCTCCTGTGTCTAAAAGAGTGCCTAGAACATGATAAGTTACTCAATAAGTATTTGTTGAATGAATGAATTAACTGGATAGTTCTTTACTGCAAATACCAAGGGCTCTTTAAAACAAGACAATTGCTCATTGAACAGTCAGAGAATATTTTCCATTAGACTTAGAATTTACCACCTAGCCCAATATTATTGAAAGTCTAAAAGTAAATCTCTCATGAGTTAATAATGGTACACACACACACACGGCCTAATTGTTCACCTTTTAACGAACACCAAAGAAACCAGTGTCTAACCTGCCTATCCTATATATGAACTATACCCCAAGGTAACCAAATAGTTGATGAAAGGAAGGTTCTCCTTTACAGAAGTATCCCAGCTAATAAATATAAAAGAAATGACAGAATTAGAATATTATAGGATAATATTATAGAATATTATATAAGGAATTATTTGAGCTAGGCAACAATTATCAATGGCTGCTCACAAAGAAAGAGAACCAGACATTATGTACACCCTAATAAAATTTTTCAAACTACCTGTTAAGTGTTCTTGGACAAATATTCTTGAGTATGATCAAGCCTAGAGAGCTAACTACCACTTTACAGGAAATATGGGGTGGAGCACATGAAGAAACATTAAATGACACCAGGGATATAATCAGCAAAAATGAAAAATAAGAAGTTTTTTTTTTTTTTTTTTTCCTTTTTTTTTTTTTTCGTGTCCGGCAACGGACCCCACCCCTCAGTGTCGCGCCTGTACCGGACCGGGACCGGCAACGGGATCGCAACCCTCTGTGCCGCGCCTAAATGAAAATTAGAAAGAATCCTCAGAATTGTGTCCTCCACATGCTTCTGCTTTGTGTTCCTGTATTATCCTGTGATTACCTTTGTCCTGGTGTCTATTTCTTTTTTTTTTTTTTTCCTTTTTGTTTTTTTTCGTGACCGGCAACGGATCGCAACCCTCAGTGTCGCGCCCGTACCAGACCGGGACCGGCAACAGAATCGCAACCCTCAGTGTTGGCCCCGCACCTCGCTCAGCCAGTGAGTGGCTGGTCTGTATGTGGGATCCGAACCCTCGGCGGGAGCGCCCCCACACTCCCAAGCGGCGCACTGTAGCAGTGCGCCACCGGGCCAGCCCAAAAAAATAAGAAGTTTTAAAAATAAATTATAATAAAAAAAGAGGGCCGGCCCGGTGGCGCACTGCTACAGTGTGCCGCTTGGGAGTGTGGCGGCGCTCCCGCCGAGGGTTGGGATCCCACATACAGACCGGCCGCTCACTGGCTGAGCGAGGGGCGGGCGCAGCACCGAGGGTTGCGATCCCGTTGCCGGTCCCGGTCCGGTACGGGCGCGACACTGAGGGTTGCGGTCCGTTGCCGGACACGAAAAAAGACAAAAAGGGAAAAAAAAAAAAGAGAGAGAGAGAGAACATCTAAAGATTAAAAGGCCTTTAAGAGACATTTTAACCAAGCAATGCATGGACCTTAATTGGATCTTGATGCAAACAAACTGTATTAAAAGAAAAGTGGGGACAGATGGGGTAAATCTGAATACTAACTGAACATTTCATCATATTAAGGAATTATCTTTTAAGAAAGAGATACACACTGAAATATTTTCTGTTGAAACAACATAAGATCCAAGATTCGTGTCAGAATAAAGAGGGGTAGGGGTAGGGATATAAATAAAACAAGATTGGCCATGAGTAGATAATTACTCATGTTTGGTGTTGGGCACATGGGGACTAACTACACATATTACTCTCTTTTTATATATATTTGAAAATTTGCCATTATCAAAAATTTAAAATACAAACCACCCCTCCAATATGACAAAGCAAACCTATTTCTATTTATTTTTGCAATGATTGGACATTTCTAATATGAAATAATGATATTACAATTTAAAATATTTATAATGCATTTTAAAATAGTTATAATACAATTCTTTATAGGGTAAAAGAAAAATCATTCAATTTTTAAAAATAAACCTGGATTCTTAGAACACAAAAATATCTATAAAATTATAATTAGCATCAAACACTTAATTGGCATAATATAACACTAGTCCAATAACCAAATCCAATTTTCCAGACTTTCAAAACATTGTTCCCCTTTGAGCAGAGATATGCTTAAAATCAACAGTATCAACCTAGAGAATCATTTCTCCTAATGTTATGAGTACCTCAAGAATAAATTGATAAAAAATATAACTTTATAAAAAGAGGATACTGAATATGCTCTCTAAAAAAGTAAGTATCTTAGGAGTAATAGAGATACACTTTTAAATTTAATTTCCTTAAAAAAAAAATGCTAAGCTCATAAGGTAATGACTATAACAATCTAAATATTTCCCACCTTAACATAGCTATTTCTTTTTCACATTAAAAAAAAAACAAATATTTTTCTTTTAATTATTAACTTTAAGCATTTAGAACACAAATTGATGGATTTGTATAGTTCTTTTTTATGATATTTTAATCGGTTTCAGTCTAAACAGTTTCTCCCTCCCTGCCCCCAGCCAAAAAATAGATTAACACCAAATGCATATAAACCCATTAAAGAATAAATGCTGCGACACTGCCAGAACAGCAGGGAACCATAAATGTGCCAAGATTTTCACGAAGTAAGACAAAATTTCAGTAGGAAAAAGCACTCAAAAAATTTAGCTGGATTCATTCCATTTTCTTTGTAAATATCAAGATCTTACCTCTCTAGGTCTTCCTAAGATTACATATAGAATAAGTTAAGTCAAGAAAAAAAATTTAACCTTCTGCATAACATAATTCTACACCTCACTGAATGCTGGTGACAAGAAAGATCTCAAATAAAATAAAGATGAGTCCAGTGAGCAATATTTTGAGGAAACAATGGCCAAAAATACTGAAGAAAACTTCTGATTGCCTAAGGATAATAAGGAGGTTCTGTTCCCACATGACACAATCTAGTTTTAACCTTCAGTCCCTATTAATCTTGCCTTCAAAGTTAGTTAACTAATTAATTATCAGAGAATGGCTAATATGGCAGCTACAAATAAAACATGTGGCTATAATATAGAGAACTGTCTTACAGCTTATAGAATTAGTTTCACTACTTTATAGTCAACGTCATTTGTGTATGCACATACACATGATCACATACATGCTGGTCTACGAACTGAACAGACTCTTTTGATAGAGGAACATGGTAATCTTAGTACCCCAAAGGTATCTACCAGTGTCATACCAGGACTTAGCTCTTAACAAGATTATCAGATCTTTCTCATTCCATTGCTCACCCTATAGCTAAAGATGAAACCATCAAAAACAAAAAAACGCCAGTGGCAAATAAAAAAAGGAGGAGGATCTAAATTATTCATTCTCTGGAAATGTTTCCACAGTAATTAATCCTTTAGCCTTATACAATTCCTAAGGAAGTAACTAAGGAATCAGTCTCGTTTACTGAGTAAAACACTGAACTAGAAAAAAAGTGAATCATTTGTATGAGTTTCCCTTAAGGTACCTCTTCCTGGACCTAGTGTCATGAAATTGTTCTAAGGTGAAAACACAAGGTATTGAAACCCACAGACTGTGCAGAAACAGAGACATGGTCAGAGCAGAAGGAAGCTCAAGGGCTTTTAGCCCTTATCTATAACAGCAGCAGCTACCACTCACTGAACATCTACCATCTACCTGATGTTTAGCAACATTCAATCTCTGAATCCTCTTCACAACCCTACAAGGTACGTATTACTTCCATTTTGCCAATGAGGGAAGTTTAGAGAGAAAGGTTAAATGATTTGGCCAGAGTAATATGGCTATTAGGTAGGGGTACCAGGATTTACACCCAGGACTGACTGACACCAGAAGTCCCAGCTCTTCCTACCCTCCCCTTATCTCTCCCATGAAACTGGCTATCTCTTACCCCCTAAGAACAGTCCTGGCAGTACACTTGGTGCTTTACACACAGGACACTATTCCTCTCAACTACTCTGAAAGATATGTCTATTTTACAGATGAGAATGAGACTTAGAAAGGTTAAAGTGACTTCCATGGCCACAAAAAACGGTGAGCAGCAGCATGGAGATTTAATCCAATGCTTTGGCATTCTCAGGTCCATGCCCTTTCCATTTATCACGCTGCTTCCAAAAGTTCTTTATTTTCTACCTATTTCACACATTCTAGAGACTCTATCATATGGTGGTAACTATTACCTTTTACTTTTAATGGAAGATTGTGATAGAACCATCAAACAGTGGTATTGTCCTCATTTTACAGAGGCTTGGAGAGCTTGGGGAACTGGATCAAGGTATAAAGCATACACATGGCACAGCCAGAATGTAACCCCAGTCTGCAGACATCCACGCATGTCCTCATAACCAGTAAACCATGCTGCCTCCTGAACACTGGTACCTCCATGAACAGTCCAAGAAACTTCCACATAGAAACCATTCAGGTTTCTTAACCTGCCTATGTCATGATCTTTTCCATTGAACCTAAGCTTAAAAAATGCTAATTCTCCACATGAATGAGAAACTAACTGTGGTATGGAATTAATTAATTTTTTAAAAAGACTACATGATTAGGCATGCTTCAAAAAAATTTTTTTAATAAAACTTCTAGGATAAAAAAATTAATGAGGTGATTAATTAGGTTTGGGAGAAGCAAAAGGACTTAAATCAGACACTTGAATTTATTTTGGTGTCCCTGATCAAACAACAGAACTCAATTTCTTAATTTCCAATTACTGCATTTTTCTGAAACTGAGAAACTCGTAATATTCAAAGAATTTCAGAACTTACCACACATTATCCCCAAGGCTGTGCTAAATACCGCCATATATCCAAAGTAAAATGATGTTTGAAATAAGCCATACATCCTGAAATACAACAAAATAATTATATATAGTATATTCATTTTTACTTTCAACATAAGGCCTTAAGTTTTAGTATTTATTTAAAGGACAAATTTAATTTCCTAAATAAAACATGAGAAAATGTCTCCACTTACTTTGTTTTGAAAAAATAGTAGTAAAAGGAATACATGTAAACATAGATTGCAGTTGATGCAGCAGAAAGAAAACTTGTCCATTGCCTTTAAAAAAAAAAAAGTAACTCTTTTGAATGAATGGCACTGAAACAAAAACTTTAAAGCAAATTTTATAAAAACATTCTTTGTATATTTTAAAACAAATGCATGTACACAGTACTTAAATATATCAACAAGGAGAGAGCCTAAGAATTAAAAGCAGAAGTCCTGAATTTTGTTAGATTCCCTAAATGACCTTATATAAACCATTCCCTTTTTCAGACCTGTCTCCTTGTGTGATGCTTCCTCATAAAGTTCTTTCCACATCAAGCATTTTGTAAAAATATTTCTAACATTCTACCTCTTAATAAAAAAATTGTTTAATACTATTTTTCCTCTAAAATCATCATTTTTGTGACTGAAAAAAAAAACCCTACATGGTATATTAAGTAGCAAAATTTCTATACAGATCTTTTACTCAGCTTGGTAGACTTCAAAGAAAACCTTACTTTAAAATATTATGGTCCCCAGTGGTTCTTCCCACAAATAAGTACTTACCACCTATAATCCTCTGCATTTAGTAGAAAATATGTGCACACAATGGTCACACAGACGGTCACAATGCACAGGATGACCAGCACCAGCATCATGAAGCCATAGACATAATAGATCTTATATGCCCAGAAAGACGTGAAGATGAAATACCTAAATAAAATGCAATGAAGACATAGGTTTCTAGTCTTTATTCTTGAAGATCACTTTGCTCTTGCTAAGTTAGCCTCAATTACATCCTAGTCCTCACTTCTGCCTCACTTAAATCTCACTATTTTTCTTTCAAGTAACTTCCAACAGTTTCCTTTACCCCTTTCTCATCTATTAAATACTCTAAAATTCTCTCAAAACTATTTGCTTGGATAATCTTTCAAGAACAGATTCATCAGTAGGACATTCACCTCTAAGTCAACTGAATAAATTAGAAGCTTAAAGGAGTAAAATGTGAAAAAGAACAAAAAGCTAAATATCCATATTTTAAAATAATATCAATTCCCTCATTCTTTCACTTTTTTGTAGATGTAACACCATTCAAGCAATGTATCTTATATTTTATAAAACACCCTACCAAAATAAGTTTGGTAGTGTAATGTATAAAACTAGGAAAAGAAAACCTAAAGAAGGTTCATGCCGTCTTCAGAGGACAGTGAGGAAAAAGGCATTAAGACTTTTCCTAAGAAAGACACTTCACTCTAAATCCATTACCCAAGTCATCGTTGAATTAGAAAAGGGCCTTTTATTCTCTATTTTTTTTTCTTATTCTCTTCTGTTTGTGAGTTCATTTATTTGTCATTCATTCTTTCAACAAATTTATAGGGCCCCTATCACATATCAGGAAAGCAATGAGAATACGAGGGTACATCAAAATGTTCATGAAAAAATAGAATTAAAAGATAATACGAATCTTTCCATAAACTTTCTGAAGTACTCTCGTAGAACTGTGAAGACAACAAAGTCTCTACCCTCAAGGAGATTACTGGCTAGTGGGGAAACACCAGGAAAGGATCATGATACACTGTGATACGTGCTATACCAGAGCACATAAGAGGGGACTCTTCCCATTTTGGCTGGGTAGGACTAGGGGATGCGGGGAGGAGAGGTAGTGAGAAGAATCAGGTAAGATATGTGGGGAATGGGGGAGGTAGAAGAATATTCCAGGCACAGGAACAGCAAAAGCAAAGGTTCGCAAATAGGGAATTCAGTGCATTCTGAGAAACTCAAAGTAATTCAATATGGCTAGAACTTAAAATGAAGGGGCCAAGAGATAAAGTCGGAGAAGTGAACAAGGACAGTTCCTACATTATAAAGGTCCTTACTGGCCATGTTATGGAATGGTGACCTCACCTCAATGAAAATGAGAAGTCTTTATAGCAAAGAAGTGACTTGATCAGACTGATACCTGAAGATCACTGCTACTAGGAGGAGAATGGGTTTGCGAGTGGTCAAAACAGAGGAAAAGTTAAAGAAACAGCAGACATGTTATCTAATTTAACAGAGTACCTTAAGAAAGCAGGAAGAGATATGAACCAGAAGCACTGGGGACAGGGGTAGGAGGGAAAAAATGGTCAGAGATCAAGTCAGGGTGTTGATACAAAGCACTATCAGACTGGAACTATATAAGAATTCCCTGAACTTGCTTTATTAAACTATGAGTTAGTGACACATACTCCAATCCCTCTCTAAGGTACTGACTAATGCCCACAGCACACTTGCAACTGTTAGGTGACGACCAGGAGTTGGCCCATATCTATTTTTGTCAGTTGTACTTGTTAACGTAATTAGACTAAATTACTGAATTAGACTAAATTTAAATGTTATATAAACTAATAAATATATGACAGTAAAAAGAAAGTATAGTTTCTATGAAAATTATGTTGAATGCATTGGAAAGATTTAAAAGGCGAGTCACTAAAAAAATGCTATAAAATTAGGTGTGGGTGAGATGGCTATAAAAGACTAGGGGACAAATGTACAAATCTAGAAGGATTCTGCATTTGAATGCTTTAGACAGGTTTTTATGTTCTTGCTCCAATTTAAAAGAGTTACAAAACACAGAAGCTGTATTATGAATGTGAAAGGAAAAGTGATGGAAATTTCAACCAGTAGATACAAATCCAAGACAAGACCTTGGCTCTATATTTAAACAAACAAACAATGAAGGATGCACATTTAGTTGTTTTAAATTAAAATGTTATATATGTAACTTTTTAAATAATTCCCTTACATGAGCCAATTTTTTCAGTTAATCAACTACCAAATCCAATGATATCTGTTAAGGAGGCTTCTACCTCACAAGAGAGAATCAGTAGTGGGGCATCTGGAAAGGTGTAAGGGTATTTTGAGAGGTCACAATGACTTACATTTAGTGGGCAGGACAGGGGTGTATGACTGTAATACTTGAAAAAATCCCATACAAAGAACTGTCTTGGCTAAAATAACCAGAGCATTCCCATCAAGGAACATTGGGACACAGGTTGAGAAAAGAAAGGCTTATATTTTGCAGTGGTGATGACAGCTGCAGATATGAACATGGTAAGTGGGCACAAGGTGGTACAAATCCCATGCCCAAACATACACACACACACTTCCCAGCACTGCTGTGGGTCTCTATGGAAGTAACCTAGGAGTGACTATGCATCAAAAGATGTCAGGGTCTAGACTGACTAGTAGATAATGGTATACCTAGTTCCTTGGACCCTCAGAAATATTCAAAAGATGCAATTAAGACCAGTAAGGGCCGGCCCATGGCTCACTCAGGAGAGTGCGGTGCTGAGAACACCAAGGCCACAGGTTCAGATCCTATATAGGGATGGCTGGTTTGCTCACTGGCTGAGCATGATGCTGACAACACCAAGCCAAGGGTTAAGATCTCCTTACCGGTCATCTTTATATAGGAAAAAAAAAAAAAAAGACCAGTAATTCCTTACATCATACATGTGATCAAAGGCTGGTCTACCATTCTTAAGCATATATTGCTTTAATTTTTAAGATCTCCTTTTAGATGAGAAAGGTCTAGAATATAATACAAAAAAGTATAAACTTCACCTGAATATTTGAGAACAGAGCAGACAACTCCTTGCAGATAGCCTATGTAGACACCTTTTTGGAAGCCATGGAATTAAAAGACTAACTCCATTAGATGCCTTCCCATCTGATGATTCTACACATACCCTAACTCCTAAACTCTCTTACTATAAACAAATCCCTCGAAACATAAATACGTCACCAAAACTTACATTTCGATAAAGATTGAGCCAAAAGGTAAAATTCCTCCCAGGCAAACAATAACTGCAGGCTCCATAAACCTGGAAAACATTAAAATTAACAGTAAACTTCTAATATGATTTCCATATTATACAAATTCTGATTTTTTTTTTAAAGTATCAAGAAAACGCGTGATACTTAAAAATCATCTCTAACAGACAGAAACACCAGTAAAAAGAAAGACCAAAATCCAAAGAGGTACAATACATAGATGGGACTTCCAATTAGTCAGTTATAATCAATTTTCTTTCCAGAATTAATGGCTGAGATAAGTATGTGGGGAACACAAATTATTGCCACAGCAGAACTAAAGAAATACTCTAAGTGTTTATTCCTGTTCTACCATCTCTCAATAACTTCTAAGAACTCTATAGGCATTTACTTACAGAAAACCAAAGGGAGAGAATATAAGAGTCTTAAGATCCCTGTCTGAAATAATGTTTCCCAAATTGTGAGCTTGCCATCTCTTTGCTCAATCTCTCCTTATGTAATTAAAGTATTAAGCGCTCTGATTTATAATGGGGCCAAAGAAATTTAAAAAAAAAAAATTCAAGTTTCATTCATTCACTCAACAAATATTTACTGACTGCAATTAGTAATTCTCCACCTGCAGTGCCTCTCTCGTCTCATACTTCTCTTCCAGTAAGAATTGGCTCAAGTGTTCTCCCTTAAACCCTTCCCTGAATCTCTCAGGACGAGGTGGGCCCTTCCACCAATACCGCAGCACTTACCACACTATACTGTAACTGTCTAATTATATATATACACATATATATTATAGCATATCTATATCTATATCTATCAGACTGCACTAGATTATAAACCCTGGTGGACAGAAGCTATTCAACTAGTTATTCCCAGTGCCTAGCACAGTATCTGGCACTAAAAAGATACTCAACTAGTATCTCTTAAATGAGCAAACTAAAAAATTGAGAATAAAAAAAATTGAGAGCTGACAAAAATAATCTAAAAATCATTTAATCTATAGAGTCTTCTTCCCACATTCTATAGGAAGCCAAGACCTGCAGAGGTTACAAGTGATCTGCCCAAGGTAACAGTCAATGAGAGCCAGAACTAATATTCAGATTTTGGTTACCATCTGATTATACCAAAAAAGTGAAGATACACATAAGCCTCTCTACAGCTAAATGACACCAATCTCTGGTGAGGAAGGTCACATGTTCCCTCCTCTCCTTCACAAGCCCTAGTGACTTAGAGAAGCTTTTGTGACTTCTAACTAAGCTTTTCCTTTAACCTTACTCTCCCCAGAAAAGAGGCAAACATCAGGATATCAATCAGCCCTAACAGTTTAACATTGACTTAGAAAAACAATAATTGACTTTAAAAAGTATACTACAAAAGTTCAAGCCAAAGACTATCATAAGTACCCCTTAAGGAAAGAAAAGAACATGGCCAATTCCTAAGACTAGAACAGATCACTCTAAACTATACAGACTATTTTATTCAGCCTCCATTTCTATAAATGTCTACATGCCTCTCTGTCTAGAAAAGGCAGGGAATAATTATTACCTGTTTGTATAAGTCCTTAATACGAGGGTACTTCAAAAAGTTCATGGAAAAATAGAATTAAAAGATAATACAAATATTTCCATAAAAGTACTCTCATGTAAGTCATACTTATAAAGTGATAAAATATCTAGGAATAGAGGCTTTTCAATACATATACCAAATTATAAATAGATATATAGTCTACTGCACAGCTATTCTTATTATGGGGAACATAATAAATGTACAGTAATAATGCTCTATTTTTGTCTGCTATTAAGAATTAGGAAAATAAAAAACGAATGCAGAACAGCACAAGGCACTACTAATATTCACTTTACTAATTTTAAAAGGCAATATATATACTAAGTTCATTTTGTCCAAATTTGCATTACGAATATTAGAAATATAAAAATATTGGTGACATCTTATTTGACGTTCAAAATTTAAAAAAACAAATAAATCTTAAATTAAAAATCCACCAAAAATCATAACTTAAAAGCTAACTGGTCAAATGAACTGTAAACTATGTTTATACTATCACAATAGGGGCACCCATTCAACTGTTAAGTAGAAATATTTGTCATCCTTTGTCAGAATTAATCTTGAATCCATGAGAGGTCCTCAAGAACACATTCTGTGCGTAAAATGCCACAGACATGTATTTGAGAGATTCTATACTATCCCAGAGTGAAGAATACTTGTATAAGTCAGTAAATTATAACTGATCTCTTCCTAATTCATCTCTCAATTGGTTAGATGCATATGGCTATAAATGTCTTGTTAGTATTATTTAGACTAATAAAATGTCTGGGAAGGAAATGAAATTATAAGCCAGCGGTTGGCAAACTTTTTCTGTAAAGGTTCAAATAATAAATATTTCAATTTTTGCAGGTGATAAAATCTTTGACATAACTACTGTCCTGTAAACCCTGACGCTGTAATGTAAAAGGAGCCATAGACAATAGGTAAACAAATGAGCAAAGCTATGTTCCAAAAAAAACTTTATTTACAAAAAAAGGCAGCAGGCTTAATAAAACTGTTGCAGCTTTAGTTCCCACCCACCCCTACATACTAGTGTTCTTATCAAAGAATCTGACTTATTTGTAAATCGCACCAATATTCAGAGAGTGAAACAAGGATATAATTTACTACTACTCCTAACAATGTAGGTTAAAGGAAAAATTAAAATGAACAAATTCTTAAACTCAAACTTAAGTAGTCACTCTCATAAATACATGCCAATTCTTAACTTATATGTACACAATAGCCTTAAGAACTTATATATTGTGAGAAGCAATTACATAAAATTTAGCATTCTCTTTACCATTTTTTCTCCGGTATAGGGCGAGGCACAGCATTGACACGACAAGGAAAGTTGGGCTGACCTGACAGATTTCGGCCAAGTATTGTACCAACAAGATTTAGAGGAAGAATAACAAAAAAACAGATGCAACAAACGGCCACCTGTAAATTAAACAAAAATGTGTGTGATCACTCAGAGGACAATCATGTTAATAAAAACAAATAAAAGGAAAACTTAAAAATTAAAACCCAATTTGATCATAAAAGAAAATGTTTAAGTTCAATATGGGCTAAAGTTGTGCAAGATATGCACTAATGAAAACAGGAAAATAATTTGCTTTAAAAATACTAGGATTGAACTAAATAAGATTTGAACTGTTCCCTACCCACTTTAGTTCCCCATTTTCCTATTCTTCCATACTGTATCTGCTATTATAGTCCTTTTATCTCCTTTCACTTTTAGCCGTCATGCTTTTGGTAGATCTATCCTTTATCTTTCATCATTATAACCAACTTATTTATCTGGCTACACTTTATTGAGGTCCTAATATGCACAAGGAGCTTCACATTTGTTATTCCTGTATTTTACAGATGAAGAAATGAGACTCAAAAGTGGCGAAGTAACTTCCCACGATCAGGTAGCCTGACTAAAATTTCAATTCAGATCTGCCAGCCTCAAACCCCTTCACTTTTCTATTCTACACTGCCTTGGAATCCTAACAATAGAATAATATCTCTATGTGTATGTGTCATTACTAAAACAATACAAGTATTTTCCACCCATTCAAGGTCTAAAACTATAGAGAAGACCCAGTTTCTAGAACCAAAGTGGCCAGTTAGGAAGATATTTATTTTTGTTATTTTTTCTTTATAAAATCTGGGTATACAGGACACATACTTGAGCTCTTTTCTGGCCAGCATCTAGTTAAGATCACTTCACTCTGAACTTCTATAAAATGGAGTAGAACTGAGTCACCTCTAAGATCTCTTTCAACTACACATTTTGGGGTTCAATAAATAAAAAAGAAAAGTGAGAGAAAAGATGAATGAAAATTGTGAAGAAATTGAGAGAAATGAAGAAGTATGGGGCAGAAAAGCAACATTAGTGAAAACTCTGTCTCCTCATTCTATCCTATGTGTGTGTGTTTAAACAAGCCAAAGGGTATCATCATCTTCCTTTCAGATAAAACTTATATAAATATATGGCAGTTAAAAGAGCTCTGTAAGCCCATTTTAAGGATCAGACTTAGAAATTCAACTTATTTGTGTCTTAGTTCAGACCTATAAATAATAACAATCTATGCCTGTGTAGTAAGAATATATAAAATGTGAAAGACAACAGGTGTTTTTAAGATATTTTAAATATTTTGTGAATTATACATATGTCTCATACATATGGGGGGCGCTGTCACAATCTTTACTTTTGATTGCTTTCTTAATTACTACAAGACTCATAAACCTTAACACATTGTAATAAAGACTGTGTATTTTCCCCTTAATTTACCAAAACTCTAATTTCAAATACGGATTAAAGAGAAACCAAAGAAAACATTCCTACGTGAAATCACATGGTCTAAAAGAACGGGTTTCCAACTGTTCCACAGAACCTTAAGGTCCTTCTGAAGAGCTTTAGGAATTCCACAAGCAATAGATTTGAATATCCTTTTGAAAATAATTTAAAAAAAGAAAAGTTTAACTGTAATAAAAAATATACAGACTCAAATGAGTTCTATACCAAATATTAATACGCTGGCTATGGATACCTTAGCTAGGTTAACTCATTTTCATGCAAACCTCAAAATAAAGTTTCTCCTGCTACCTCTGTGCATATATTTGATCTTGTGGTAAATGCATCATTGATTAGGTAGGTTTGTAATGCTACATTGGTCTTTTGTTCTGCCTCCTCTCTCCCCATCCCAATTCAGGCCTGCACATATTTGCTCACTAAAAGTTCTACAAGCAAAGGCACTACCACAACACACATGTGTCGCAGGCAATTGAGTGGCAGCTAAAGTGAGGACCTATCTTGCCTTCTGTGTACATAACAACAATCAATAAAGAAACCTATGAACTGTCTCATTAAGACATTATCAGAGCATCACATATTGCACACAGGTACTGATATTCAATGCTGTACCCCACAGATTTTTACAATCAATTATATTTCAATTAAAAAAAAGACATGCTCAGGTTGCTAAGTAAAAAAAAAAAAGACATTACCAACTGTCTAGAATTTGTTTAAACATTTTTCCTTTTCTTGTCTGACTTTTTTATACATGATAAAAAATGGGGGCAGTTTGTTAGAAATTGTAGTGATTAAACTGTGAAACCAATTTCCTACTCCTTTATGTTCAAGTTCTGGATGAGTTTACTTGCAGAATAGTCTGAGACTGCAAGGTAAACTGTTAAAAGAAAAAAAAAATTACATGAAATTAACTCACTCATGAAGTCAGGATTTTTCTCAATACTGAAATTCAACCAAATACATTGGCTGCTGAAGAAGATACAACTGGTTTGTTATTCATACTCCTTGGTATTAGATTTGTATTCATCACAACTTTATTGTTCTCAATAAATTTACAGTGTTAAAATACTGAATTTACAAAATATTTTTATACTAATAGAATCATGCTAATATTTGTTTTCTATATTGGGCTTCCACATTAAGGTTTCACTGTAAAATGAAATTTAGCAGCTTAGAGTTAAAAAACCCTTGGTCTAAAACACTGGTGAAAACCCTGGAAATCAAACCAATACAGGGCCCTCCCTTAGCTCCCTGGCCACTGTTCATGGACCAAAGGACAGTAAAAGTCGGCAGTGGGAGAGGAAACACTCCCGTGCATGTTCAGGGCCTTTCCTATTTACAACAAGAACAACAAAGTTAGAAACAAGTACTGCCTATTAGTACTTAATACCCCAAAGATCTACCAACTGGTCAACCCTTCTCAATCTTGGTTATAAACCAAGAATGTGGCTATTACTTATTCTATCTTTGCTTCCAGACTGGCCTTTTAGGAAATATTTTGTGTGAATGAGATAGAAAGGGAAAAGGTAGCCTAAGTTGAGACACTGGGAAATGCTAAAGGAGAGATTTTTTTTTTAGGGTAATAGATAGCAATTGCTTATATAGGTAAGGTGATTCTCAGGAAAAGTATCATTCTTGTCAACCATTATGTTTTAGGATTTCTTTAACACCTGCTCATAGTAGATGATTTCTACCATCCCTCTTTCTAATTCATACATTTTATAACTTTATTTTAAAATATATTTAGCCTCTTTATAAAAATTATTTAGCCTTAATTCAAGCATCTCAACAACTGGACCTACTAATCAGGACATTGCTAACCAAAACACTAATGCATCTAAGAAACTTAACTATTTCATTCAGCTAATGTTAATACATGTTAATACATAACTCACCATTCTGTTTCTTGGGTTACTTCAGTACTATAGTAGAAGACACTAAATTTGTAGTGAAAAATTTATTCTATGAAGCTACCATTATCTTGATACCAAAACCAGAAAAAAAGACATTATAAGAAAACTACAAGTCAGTATCTCTCATAAATATAGATGCCAAAACAACAAATTTTAGCAAATGAAATCCAACAATATATAAAATGGATAACACGTCATGACAAAGTGAGGGTTTATCAAAGGAAAGCAAGACTGATTTTGGATTAGAAAATCAATCAATGCTATTCACCAAATCTTTAACCAAGTTATTAATAATCATTTGAATAGGTGAGAGTCAAGAATACCTGTCACATTCTACTAAACAACAGTATCTGACATACTACGGGTAACATCCCAACACTCTTACTCTATTTATTCTAACTCTATTTCTTGTAACTGTTTGCTTACACAACTTCCTGGCTGTACTTTTATTCTGGTCACATTTCCCTATCTTGTCCAACGAGATATAATACTTTGTATATACTCCTTTGTTCTTCTAATCTACTAAAACCTACCAAGGGAGAAATGAAGTTGTTCTAGCATTTTTGCTGTCATGAATCCATATTGGCTCCCGTCATTTAAAAAATAAATTTTAATAACCCATTCTAAAATCTTGTACTGCATCAACATCAAGTTCACCATATTCTGTAAGGTAGAACCACTTTCTTCCTTTTCTTCCCAGAAAAGTAGATTTGTCAGTGTCCAGTTACAACACGTTTGCTCTCTTACAGTTACTCAAACATTACTTATTGGTATGATTTCTCAGTATCTCTAAAAAACCATTTAGACGAGCAAAGAGAATTTCAAGCTAAGGTAGCTGCATACTCCCGTACAATCAACTGCCTTAGCTATCTTAGGCTTCACTTTCCTCTTCTCAGGGAACTTTTCCTCTGGCTTTTCTTGTTTGAAGGTTATTTTATTTGGCAAAAAATAAAAAGAGGAAGAATAGAATGAAGCCACTTTACTTTTATTCTGTTATACCACTGATCCCACATAATAAGCTTTGATCTTGCTGTGAAACTATCTTTACAAAATTCTTTTTTTTTTTTTGCCTTATTTGTCAACAGTTCAGCTTAAGTAATAAAGTTTTTCTAACACTAGTTTTTCCAGATCTTTCTTATTCTTTTAACACTTGGGTACACTGTACTCTTCTCACCACTTTGTTCGTCTTTATCACATAGTACCTATCCATTAATGTTGGTTTCCATCTTTTCTTCACTGTGGTAGTTCCTGATTACATATCATGAATTTCATCTTTGAGAATCTCTAATTCTCAAGCTATTTTTCCAGTTATGGCTCAAGACTTGGGTCATGGGAGAACATTTCCCTAAATATTTGTAAAATATGATTTCTAAACCTATGGCATATTTCTGATGATGTTCAAGATTCCCTTCTCTTAGGATGACAGATACAACGTGGCTCATCCATGACCCCTGTTATTTCTCCTTCATCAACTATTCTACCCACTGAAAGAGAAAACCATAAAGTAAGATAAGTCAAGGATTATCAGTGCATGATGAGCTGAATAATGTTTACAGTAGAAAGATAATTAGTTCCCATGCTATCTTGCCTCTGTGAGTGTTAAAACTTTGCAACTTGGTTCTTCGTCCCTTGAAAGGCTACAATAACATCAAATTTAGGATTCGAGATTTACAGCCCACAAGAAACTTCATACCTTAACAAAACCCGTTTCCAGAACATTTTGGGCAAATCCTTCCTCATTTCCAAGAATCTCTTATAGGACCCAAACTTCTGAGTATAAAACCTAAATAAATCATTCTTGAACAAATTCCCAAAAGAAAAAGTTTTTACCTTCCCAGAATCAATCTAATTTCAAATACATTCTCTACTATTCTCTATTGTACTTCTGCCAGAATACTCCAACTTCAGGAACAGGTCTATTCATCTTTAGACAGTTGTTGACCCCAAATTTCATTAAGCAATCTTTTACATTTTCTTGTAACATTCTCTTGACTGGAGGCACATGCCTTAAACCTGGGACACTAGACATAGTTCAGAATATCATTACAACCCTCTATCAATGTTTCTTTTATCTTTATTAAGCTTCTAAGATTGACTGTTGTTTGGCAAGCTTAATCTGACATGGATTTAATGGCTTTATGTGTAATTTAGGTGCACATGAGCAGAGAAGTTGGTATCCAAAGACAAACTTCATCCACTTTCAACCTTATCTCAGACTAGTCCTGGTAACAACAGTGGTATTCTGACCAAATTCCAGATCCCACGTGGGCCAAATCCCTATTTTTCTGGTACCTCTATAGGGCAAGGCAAAAGCTATAAAGTCTCTAAGGTCAGGTTAAGTCCTCAGTTGTGGAAACTTTGATAAAACAGCATTAGAGTGAAGATCACCCAGAGAAAAGGCCCAATGTCTGTGAGATCAAAGGAATGGGAGACAGAAAGAGCTAAGGCCTGAGGCTAAGGCCTGAGGAAGAGTATACAGGAGAATCTGAAAACTTTGATTTTCAAACTAGGGTATTCAGTTAGCAGGGGCACCTAGCTTCTCAGACACATGGTGCCCATGATCTGAGAGCCTTTCATCTGAAAAATTAATCCCCAGATACTAGGAACTGAAATCAGATACTAGGTTTAAAGCAGGACAGATACACTGGTTTGAGATGAAGCCCCGGGCATTAAAATGCTATAAATCCTCAAGTGATTCCAATGTGCACCTAGGGTTAAGAATCACAAATTTTTTGAGAACATATAACCATTTTCTTCATAATATCAACAAGTTAAGCAACTAAAAATGCAAATTTAAGTGGTAAAAACACTTAACAGACAGCTAGGTCAAACATTCACCTCAAGTTCTTAAATTTCACATTCTAAACAAGTTTTTACACTTTTAAATGGAAAAAAAAAAAAAAATGCTAGACCACACACCTGATTAAAACTTGAGGCTAGTGGAATGCCCTGTGCTCAGAATTCCTTCTTTAGCATACAAATTAAGAAGCCTGCTACTAAGGGCCGGCCCGGTGGTGCACTGGAGAGTGCGCCGCTTGGGAGCGCGGTGGCGCTCCCGCCGAGGGTTCGGATCCCATGTGGAGACCGGTTCCCGCTCACTGGCTGAGCGCAGTGCGGGCGCAACACCGAGGGTTGCGATCCCGTTGCCGGTCCCCGGTACGGGCGCGACACCGCGGGTTGCGATCCCGTTACCAGTCAGTAAAAAAGACAAAAAAAAAAAAAAGGAAGAAGCCTTCTAAGCACCAACAGTCTTTTAATCACTAAGATCAATTTTATAAACCTTATCTGGTGCAGCATAAATTTTAATATTATATTCTAATAATTAAGATTATCTAAAGACAAATTATACTGAATAACATTTTAAACATTTAAATGTTTTAACATTTAAAACCCCATTTACAAAGTGGTAAAATTTACAATTTTATTGAAAGAAAACAACTTTGAAATATAATTTTTACCAATATCAAATTCAAAACCTTCTGAAAAGAGGGGAGTTCCAGTCAAGATGGCAGAATAGACAGTCCCCAGCGTCACTCTCTCCCACAAATCAACCAAATTTACAACTATAAAAATGTAACATCAGCCAAGCTGGGGCCGTTGGAGCTCAGGGGAAGAGGAGGAGAGACCTACGGAGTTCATGAAGGCGGGAGAAACTACAATGAGAGAAAGAAAAAGCTGCTCTGAGCATTTCGGGCTGCGGATGTTTTAAGGCTCCAGCTGATGAGCACATGGAGCAGGAGCAGGCAGAAGCTGCAGCTGTGCCCTTCAGATGGAGTTATTTGGAGGCAGCAGGAGATAAGAGGGCCTTGGTGGCCCCCAGGACAGCAAGACCACTAATAGGTTTCCCATGGACCCACGCAGGAGCAAGGAGCCAGAACAACTGAAAAAAGGGAGCCATTCAGAGGCCGGTGAGTCATTGCAAGGGACTGGTGAAGGGCCCATCCCATGGGAAGTGTTTGGAGCATGGGTGGTGGGCGAGATGGGAACACTGGGAGAACATGGGGACACAGCAAGGACAGCTGACCTACCCCCTAGTCAGCACAGGATCACTCAGAGAAGAATGGTCAGGAATGCAGAATTGCATGGGATGCAGTTTGATGAAAATACTCAGGCCTAGATCAGAGATTCTACAGAGCACAGATACACCAGGTCTCTAGAGAGCTGGAAGTACCTATAAGATCAACCATTAAACCCTGAGCTGCACAAAAAGCCTTCCCTAGGGAAACAGCAGCAAAGCAGCAATTTAAACAACCACACAGTTCAAGTACTGTTTCCCACAGGAAGATCCCCCCTGTTAGAAGCAAAGGACAAAAAATTACTTCCGGCCCAGACACACCACCAGAAACTTGGGGCCTGCCAGGGGACCCAAAGCAAGGAGAAGGGGACCAAACACACCCCACAACCAGGCATACCACCAGTGCCAAGGAGCATACCAAAAACAGCACCCCCACGTGGGTGGCCCACCACAGCCACCCCAATAACCATGGCTGCCGCAAAAGCGGCTAGATGCCACAACCACCACGCAGATGGCCCGCCAACCACCGGAGTGCATTCACACAAGAAGAGTCACCAGCAGAGACAAAGAAAAGAAGAGGATGTCTCTTTCCACAAAACCTATTTCAGAGTGACAGAAGAAGCATCTGCTCCATGATAATATTGGGGGACCTGATCATACCTCTCAGCAATGGACAGATCATCTAGGCAACAAATTAACAGAGTAACCATTATTCTTTCAGAAGGAGAGAAGAAATCTAGGCAATTAGAGGGGGGAGGGGGAGCTAGAGGGGGAAGGGGAGAGATTGGACAAGGGGCATAAAGAATAATTATGATTTGCAACAATATATATGCTAGTAATATCGATTTAATCAACATATCTCAATGCTCAACCCCAATAGTATGTATAATCGATTTTGATTCAATAAATAAAATAAATTTTAAAAAACTTCTGAAAGGAATTATAATGGGAATCAGAATTTTAGTTTTTAAAGTATGATGAAATACTTTACTGTGCAGATCATCTTTAAGAAGTAACGTGATTTCCTACACGTACTTTCTGATGGCCTAGAACTACCATGAAGCAAGTTCTTTTCTGGTCTGAATGTAATAAATTACTTTACCATTTCCTAACCATTATTTATTTTCACTTGAAAAAAAAAATTTCAATTTTGAGGTAAATGTCTAAACATTCCTAACTAAAAAGTATTAAAGATTTAGTAAAAATGTATATTCGATGTGTCTTTAAGAAACCTGGACTAAAAACAACCAAAGTCATCTGAAATTTTTGTGAAACCATTTAAGTTCCATATAACCCAAACAAAGTTAAAACTCAGAAACAGATATGGGTCCTATTTGCTACCCCAAACTCTCTATATAACCTTGATCAACCAATGTATTAGTCTCTCTTAGCAGGAACCACCCTGAAATTTGCATACATTTGTGTATATGTATATGCACGTGTGTACAAGTATACATTAAGACTGCAGTCTAGTTCAGGCATAAAATTCTGTTTCTAGTAAAAAGGTAACAATAAGAAGAATTGTGAAACTATGGGTTAACTCTGTAAAGCGCCATTATATCTGTGTCTCAGTTTTAATATATTTAAATAATCTAAAACATTTCAAACGCTGTGATTACAGGTAGGATATGTAAAGGAATTTTAATATCTATAGCAACATATACTATTAATATTAATATAAATGCTTAATGAGGTTTTAAAAATAGTATGTTAATTAAAAAATGTTATTTTCATCACTGAACTCACCTATCACCTTAAATCACCTGTTTCTTATTGTGTCATTATTCTTTCTCTAAAATACATTCACCAGTTTCTCCCATCTCTGATAAAAAGCTATAGTGCTCTCTTCTGAGAATCAGCCCTTCACTTTAATGGCTTACAGAATCAAGAAATAAAAGGACAGCAATAGGTTTAAACTTAACCAAAACTTTACGTAGGCTAACAACCATAGTTTTCTCCTCACCTAATTTTCCAGGACTGAGTAGAGACTGGCTGAAACTATCAAAACACCTAATAAGAGGTACTTCGGAGAGTTAACAGGCCTCATATCAGAATGTTTATAATTTTTCAGTTTAAAAGTAAGATTCAAGCAACTTACCATTGTTCCAAAAGGAATGGCTCTTGAAGCATGGTAATAAATGGCTATAAAATTGATGAAGAAGGCAGTGCCACACACCATTGCTGGGATAAGAAATGCCCCAATAAACATCTGCTTTATCCATCTCCTTCCTGAAAAAAAAGGGAAACTATGAAAACTGGAGCTACATAGACAGGCATGTATTAATTTTAAAATATAATTATTTAGTACCAAATTGTTTATTTAAAATTTTAATATAAAGACCATGAAATTTGACATCCTAATAATTGTTTCAAAACAATAACTAATAAAGACCAGTCCAACTCTTCAAGTATATGCACTGGAAACATAGCTCTTGAAGTGGGTGTACTGGAAAAGAGCAATGACCTGCAATAAAATATTCTGATGTTTGTCTTGGTTCTGCCACTGAACTTCTGTGAACTTTTGTGAGCCATTCAATCTCCCTAAGTCACAAGTTGGCCTAGTCAGAGATTTTCAAATAATTACTAGGAGTTCCGGAGCTTCTTGGCATGCCCATGAAGTCACTGGTGAAGGAAAATCCTAGATCCTCTAGCCCTACTTCAACCAGAACAATTCCATTTTCAACAGCTTCACACAGTGGAATTTCACGTAAGCTTTCATTTGAAAAGGGGGTTATATTACTTAAAAAAAAAAGAATTTAAAAAACCACTGGGTTAGATGGTCTGTAAGTTTATTCTTAGCTGCATAGCTATGATTATAAACATGTATTTAAATGTTTTTCTATACTTGAAAAGGAAAAAACAATGTGTTTCATGAGCTCTATTCCAGCACTTAGAACTATAGATTTGCAAGTTTTACTATTGCTTTGTACCTCTGTGTATTGCCAAAATTCTATATATGAGCATTTATTATTTAAATAATCAAGGGAAGAAACTTTTAAACTATAATCAAAAATGTTAAATCATATTGACCAGAAGAACAACAGGGAGCTAACTTTCTAATATAGCAGAGTGTATGAGGGTACTTCAAAAAGTATGTAGGAAAATGGAATTGAAAGATAATGCGAATCTTGCTATGAACTTTTTTTTTTGTCCTTTTTTTTTTGAGACCGGCTGCACCGCGCTCAGCCAGTGAGCGCTGTGAGCACACCAGTCATCCCTATACAGGATCCGAACCGGCGGCGGGAGCACTGCTGTGCGCCACGGGCTCGCCTGCTATGAACTTTTTGAAGAGCCCTCATACAAGCAAGTACAATGCTGGCAGAAAACATCTTCATTCAGCTTAGGAACAAAATGTAAAGATTTAACATTGGATCACTATTGAAATTCAACCCCACAATCCTAAGCAATAGAGACCCAAACAGAAAGTACTATAGGAAAAACAAGCAATATCCTAACTTTTGTTTTCTTCTATATAAAGTTATTTTTAAACATCTGTCTCATAGAACTACTACCCCAAATCTTAACATTCCTCCTGAAAAACTCTTTTATTCTGAACTTGTTCCTCTGTTTCCTTCCTAGCACTTCCTTTTCCTGCACTTTCCATTATCTTCTCAGATTCAGACTTGTATTAATAAAACTCCTTATCCAACTCTATTTCTCCCTTTCCTTCCAACAGTCAAAAAGAATCCCAAGCGCATTCCACCGGGTACAACTGGTAGCCCAGGCATCTGTGTTGTTGTGATTCCTACTGCTCCCCAACGCCTTGGAAGTTCTGGTCAAGTTTCAGGATATGCCTGGCTTTAAATTGGGTCTAGAACATCATTCAGGGCACTGAGGACAGTGGGAAGACCTTGAGCTTCACTATAGTTCAAATCCTAAGATAATTCTGAAGAATTCTTGATTCACTGGGTAGACCTTTACATTAACTGGGTTTTTAGGGATTGTTCAGATAAAATATCAGGATATGATCAGACCTCCTCAGGGCACTATCAATTAGAACATATCTTTAAATTATACTTAAGATTTGGTACTCCTAGACCTGAACACTGTCAACTTTCAAGAATAAGTAAAGGAAAATTTGGCTGGGTGTTCTGCCATCAGACTAAAAGCAGATTTATGCCCAAGTATGAATAAATTTCCTGTTTAAAATATATCTGTTTCTGTCGTGGAAACTTTTTTGGGAGCAATAAACTGTGAAATTTTTAGCCTAACTAGTTTCCAGGTCAGATTCAAAGAAGTTACCTTAAGGAATCCTTATTTCCTTAGGATGTAGTCCTACATGACAGGACTCACTTCCCATACCTGGAGGTACAGTTTAGAGACTGAACACCTAACTAAAACAGTAAGGAATCCATAAAGATACTCCCTCAGGCAACCCAAAGAATTATCTATATTAAAAGTACAGACCACATTAAGTCTAGAATTCTAAGAGCCTAAACAGAAGTGACTCTATTTTGTTAAACGTTTGAATTTAAAAACTCGGTCTCTCCTGTAACCCAAACCACATAGCCTGCAGCTAATTGCCAGAATACAATGACTATTGCTCTCACAATGTACACAAATAATTAGAGAAAAATTATTAACCTAGATGGCCATTCTTTACTAGCTTACTAACCTGATCTTATTTGAGAATAACAGGAAATGAACCCATGGAGAATGAAGTATGACACCAGTCAACTCCCACCCGGTAAGTTCCTTGATGATTATCCTAAATGCTCAAGCATGACTGCATGTCCCACTGTTGCCATGAATCAACTTTCTACCACAGACCCTTACAAAACCCTATGGCAAACCTGGGAGAGGCAGAGATGGTCTTTGAGACATAGTCGACCATTTCCCCAGGCTGCCAGCTTCCTGATTAAAGGCTACCTTTCCTTACACCAACACTTGTCGCTCAATTATTGGCTACTGGGCCACAAGCAAACAGACCTTTGGGGTTCTTGGTAACAGTAGGACCAATAAAAAAAAAAGCAATGGTAAACCAGGATATCCTAAGGGAATTTTAAATGATCCTATATTCTAATTTCCTATAACCTATAGGTCTCTCTAGTCTACTAACAGAAGGCAGGATTCCCTAATGCTGACATTGCTTAGGGAATCCTAAGCAAAAAACACAGTAGGAAGTCTCTATCCTTGGGATTATAATTTTAAGGTCTTTCAACAACCCTTCATTCATAAACTAAAATATGCAAATCTACTACTTTCAGCACTTTTCTGACCCCAGATTATGACAGAGAACACAAAGGAACTTTCAGACCCCTGATGCCATCACAGAAAGAACCACCAATAGAAAATACCCTTGTATCATCCATGCATTATTCCCATCATTTCTAGGTCACAGTAGTAAAGGAGCAAAGGGGTATTTAAGATGTGCTCTTAGGGCTGAGCCCGTGGCGCACTCAGGAGAGTGCGGCGCTGGGAGTGCAGCAACGCTCCCGCCGCGGGTTCGGATCCTACATAGGAATGGCCGGTGGGCTCACTGGCTGAGCGCGGTGTGGGCAACACCACACCAAGGGTTGCGATCCCCTTACTGGTCACGAAAAAGACAAAAAAAAAAAAAAAAAAAAAAAAAAAAAAA
>NW_007727286.1:156157-197866 GCF_000696425.1 Galeopterus variegatus | reverse complement strand
GGATCCCCTTACTGGTCACAAAAAAAAAAAAAAAAAAAAAAAAAAAAAAAGATGTGCTCTTAGCAAGAGATTGTGACACAGAATAACAGAAATCTTTGTGAAGGGTCCTTTGATAAATATTTAAGAGTCAACAGAAATGAACTGAACAGCACTTCTTCCTATTCTCCTTCCACCAGCCAGAATCTTTAGCCATAGGCCATTAAACATACCTTTATATGAAGGTACTCAAAAAGTCCACGGAATGTTTCATATTATCTTTTAATTCTATTTTTCCACAAACTTTTTGGAGTACCCTCATATTCGTGTATGTGGAGGGATCACATGGAGTTCATCTAGGGAGCTAAGTACCTCAAAGCGAAAATAATATCAATATCTCAAATATAATGTCCTACATGTTCCTCAGGCTTAATTTCCCAGTGGACAATGGAGGTAATCTATTGAATACTCAAAATTTTAGGAAATAAAATGCAAAGATTCCATAAAAACAAGATAGAACACATAGCAGGTTTGGTTCAGATTACATGATATGGGATAACAGGATCTTACAATGGCTATACTGCCCATTTTAAATTACAAATACCTCAGTAAAATATTAGCATCTATAATTAAAAAAACAAAGTGATAACTCATAAGTTACCTCCTTGTCTAGCATACAGACTTCCTCCAAAATAACCATTCACTGGAGATGTAGCAGCATAGACAAATATGGCTGTACTGAGCATTGATCCTCTCCTAAAATGGGCAAAACAACATATATGATGAATTAAAACCAGCAATTTAGAGAAACATCATATAGTCTATCACAATATTAGTTTAATTTCAAAGACAAATTTAACAGAAACGCAAAAATATCACATATTGGACTGCAAAAGATTTCAAAAGGTTCTCTAGTGAATAAATTTTTAGTTAAAACTGCATTTAAATAATACCATGCTGATCCTAAATTTTTTTAATCTGAAGTTAAATTTCATAGTATATCCTAAACAAATATTTCAAGTTTCTCTGGCAAAAACCTTAGAAGCTGACACCAAAACTGTTCTGCAGTCCTGAAAACCAACCCCATCATATGGAAGAGGATATTCATCTGTTAAGAAAAATGACTAGAACATTCTATTTTATAATTTGATTCTACTGCTTAAGATCCTTGCCCGCTAACAGAAATAAAATGGAAGTAGTATAATATGTACCAAATGCTATTATCTTAAATGGTATAAACACTGAGTCTTTCCCTATTTTGTTTCCCCATACTGGCAAAATGATTTTTTAAAAATCTGTAAGTCCACAATCAACTCAGAATGACAGTCCCTAACAATCCCTAACCTCCTCCTCTAAAAACGATATTGAGAGAATTCAGACCAACCCTTCTGTTGAGTAAAACTGGAAAAAATATTTTTTACATGCCTAATTTCAAATAGAAATATTAAAATGTAATATTAATCATTTGCATAATATAGAAATGTATTTAACCCACTATATATTTCAACCCACTACTCTCTAAATATGTAGCACACTCCTCTGGTCAAACACCTATGCTTACTTTCTTAAAGTGAATGCATAATAGTGAAAACACTATAATATTTCATTTCCATCACTCTATAAAAATACAACATTAAGAATCTGTCATTCCCAAGCTTAAAAGATCATGGGTCTCAAAGTTAATAAGTTTTAAAAACCAAATTTGTTTTTTCAAGAACCCAGTTAGACACTCCAAGTGTTAATTTATTCCTTCCAGACTACTATTAACAAATTTGACCCATTCTCTGTTTATAAATGTGTGTGTTAAGGCTGACATAGGCCTAACAATGCTGAAAATGGAAAGGCTGCTTTCAGTCTAAGACCAGTCAGAAGTTCCTAATATCAGCAAAAAGGTTTCAAAAAGGTTCCCATGTGAATGAGAGTCCAAAATGACTACCAGATATTTAAGCTTGCAGTCCTCCAGAGACAATTCCATTAAATAAAAGTGTGAGCATTTGTCACAGTTTTAAAAATCAGATATATCACCTCTTTGTTCAAAAATATTCTATGGGCATTTTACCCCCTAAATAAACCATGTTCATCTACACTGAAAAATCTGCTAAGACATGGAACTGTACTCCTCATTCATCTCTCCAAGACTGGAGGGGGAACATCTAAGGGGCTGCTCTGCCTACACTCACCATCACCTTACCACTCTCCACCAGAAGTTTCAGAGCAGCAGCAGCAGCATTACCACGTTTACTCTTACCTCCTCAAACTCTGTCTTCTTTAGAGTTAATACCACACATCAATTGATACTGATCCTTTACTTACACTGTCAAAATATTTTTTCCTCTCTGATTGCTATAGTGATCACAGAGGCAAAGTGATTTTTCACATGTTACATTATCTGCTCTTTATCCTTTAAAATCATTCCTACTCTGGAGTGATTCATCCTAATTTTATGTGCAAATTTTTCATTTTTTCAATAACTACTTTGTTATTATCACTATTTTTGAAAGGGCGCACGGACCCAAGCTGATAAGACGACAGGACCCGAGCTGACAGTTCGCCAGAAAAGTTCCACTTTATTCAAGGACTGCACGTATATTTATAGGGAGCTGCGTTCAGGGTATTGATAGGGGGCGGATGGTGTGGTAGCTGATTGGACGGGGCTGGGCAGGAGGTGAGCCTTGACTTGTGACTGGCTGAGGTTTGGCAGGGTAGGCTTGGGTATTGGCGCCAATGGGCTTGTTTACTGCGGAGAAGAACCCAGAAGGGCGCCATATTGCTAGGGAATGCTTTTCCCCCTCCGCTTGAGTGCCCACAGTATCCTTACATTTGAGTGCCTACAGTATCTTTACATTATCCTTACAATTTTCATTTCCATAACATAGCAAATTTTAAGAGAAGAGTTCTGGAGTAAGATTGCCTAGGTTCAAATCCTTGTTTATTAACACCCTTTGGTAATAGCTGTGTGATCTCAGTCAAATTATGTAACCTCTCTGAGTTTTTCTTTTCTCATATGTAGAATGGAGATATTAATAGTCCCTTCACAGGGCTGATGTGAAGATTAAAGGAGCTAATGTGCATAAAGCATCTAATTTGGAACCTCAATAATATTAGCTACTTTTATATCATAATAATACTTACTGCTTTACTACTTCTCATAGAAGTAATTATGTTCCCTACAAATAAATACAACATAGAATAATCATTTACAGTAATGACAGACTAAAATAACAATGCATGACTTTCCTTCTAATACCATCTATTAGAGAGTGGTTTCTTATTTCTAAAAGTTGAAGGTCTTTAAGTGGAAGAGCTTCTGCATTAAAAAATGAGTTGGCAAATTCTAACATTAACATTTTGAAAAAAAAACAAAGTGAAAACTTGGATTCTAGAAGAGGTTACCCTCTAGTGGTTCAAAAAACTTAGATAAAATAGTCAGTGTCAATTCAGTAGTGATGAGTTTAATCCAAAGCATGACTTCTTGGCAGATTTGAAATGCTCTTCTTATATTTGGGATTCAGTTCACCTGAAATATGTTATACCCTAAAATATGAACTACTCATCAAAACTCTGAAGTTTAGGTTTTGGTTAATGATTTTAAAGGCTTATGTAGTAAGTGAATTGCACAGGTTATATTAAAGAAACATAACAGAAACTACAGAGAAATAGCTTTATGATTAATACATACTCAATTCAGTTAAACAAGATTGATAGAGTACCTCCCATGTGCAAGCTCTTTATGTAGGTACTTTGAGAATGCAAAGATAAGTTCAGACCCAGCTCTCAAGGAACTTATTGTGTAGCAGAAGAAACAGCAATTTAGTACACAGTAAAATATTTAATACACACTAAAAAGCAATTCTTTCAGCAAGAATTTATTGCTTGTCCACCAAATGCCAGGCACATGAGAGTCCTCAAAAAGTTCATGGAAGAATTCATATTATTTTTATACCAATTTTTCCACAAATTTTTTCAAGTACCCTCGTATATAGAAAAAATGCATTATGAACTGATATAGAGATATGAAATATAACTGGAAAAAAAGTGTTATTCTAATTGAGGATGTTATGAGGTGGCATCTAAAATGCCTGAATTACAACTGCTACCACTCAGGCACCAAAACATGTTTGCTTCATAGAGGTCATGGCTCTCTGAGCAAAGGGTTATGGGACCACTCAATAGGGACTTGAGATCTTCTGTAAATGTACAACTTTTTCTTATAATTCAAAGACCACAAATCAAGCATTCCTTGCAAATGGTTTTTGTCTGTAAAGAAAAAATGTACCAAGAACCATGTAAAGACAGCCTAAAACTTTTTTTTTCCAAGAAGTCATCCAATTATTTTTCTAACCTCATGTGACTTTTCCATCACTCTTTTTACTATTATTTACAATGCTTTCTTCTATTCTGTAGAATCTCCCAGTTTTGGACGTAAATATGAAGTACTAATTTAGTAACTATGAAATCCTTGTACTTCTTATGAAAATCTAATTGGATGTTCAATTTTCAGAAAAAATGCCTATTTTGTCAAATGCCTCTGGATTGAAAGTAACCTCTATTCATATTCTAATGGAACATAACCTTGAAAACCAACCAAAATATTCAGTAATCCTGGGTTAAGTCTTAGCATGTAATAGAAATATATACTTACAGCTGAAGATCATTGTTCATTAATTTGTCATAATGACATTTATGATATTTAAATTCTAAGATAACTGAAACAAGCAAATATTTAATTATGATTGAGTTAAAGGTTCCAATGATTAAAACTATTCAAGAACAAATAATAATAATAATAATAATGAAATTAAGTACAAGCACTTACTCTGTATATAAATCTTCTATCATTGCAACAATAATAACAATGAGAGATACAGCAAATATCTGACATCCAGAACCAATGAGAGAGGAAAATATCAGTGGGTGACTTGAAGGTCTAAATACATCTCCATGCACCTGCTTCCATCCGTATTCATCTCCTAGGTCTCTATCCTATATATAAATATTCATGTATAGAGAAAAGGAAATCATTCAGAATCAAATTAGAATATAGTAGATAGGTAAAAAAGTTAGTTGTAAGTTCCTCCTTCCAAATTTATAGCTATTTAAAGGGGTTCAAAATATTGAGAAAAAACATTCCAAGTTTAAAATAATCACTGCTTTTCAGTGAAGGGAGTTCAGGAAGGTGACTCCTGTTTGTGCTCAGAGAATCTCAAAGAATGGAAAAAGAAAAAGTTTGGGAGAAAAAAGAAATGGTCAAATTGGGAGACAGTGCAGTTATTTTTGGACACTACTCTTGCCATTCACATCATGACTATGGCGCATACAGGACCAGGGACCAGGTAGAGAGTGAAACAGAAGAGTATTGAAATCAGTACCAGATACCCTAAAATGGAGAACAGTCCTTTACAGCCTAGAATCTCAGAAAACACATGGGGAAAATATCAGATGTAGATGTTTTTACTCAACAGTCTATGGCATTTTTAAAAAAGAACTCAATTTTTACTTTTCAACCTGAGTAAAGCAAGTGTTCCTTAAACAGTTTCTAAAATAGTTTCTAACACAATGTTTCTTGAGGAATAGCAGTCCCTCAAGAGATATGTTTTTTGGGGAAATCCTGACTAAAATGTGTAAAAGCACCAAATATTTTATCTACCCTCTGATACTTCACAATGTTTTCTGACATATTAAAATTTAAAATTTTTAACTCTGTTTCCCAAACTTCTTTAATGATGGAGCATACCTATATAGAATAGCCACTAATGTTCTACAGAACACATTTTTTATTCTATAATTTAGTTAAAAAAAATTTAGAAAATGGACCTCTCCTCTGAACCCACTAAACTAAATGTAAATTAATCCTTCCACCTACTTCCTGAATTTTATGCAATATTTAATAGTATTAGAAAGACACCAAGGTAGGTTTACAATCTCCTAGCTGTAATTCTGAAATCAAGAGTCCTGAAAACTAAATTTTTTCTTAAGTCTGACGTATCTTTATTTGGTGGCAAAACTTGGCTTAAACTAACAAGAGGCAATTTATACTGTTTATCTATCCCACTTAGGGTGAACACTCATATGTTTTGCTAAAAAAAATTAATAGATTTAATTACAGGGCATGTTCCCACTGGGAGTTTTACACCTTTCTAAAACCTAAAAATTCTGAATTCTGAAAACCCATCTGGCCTCCACAATTGCTGATAAGAAATTATGACCAACATTCCAACATTCAAATTAACACTGAGTTAAACTGTTTTTATAAATACGATGTAAAATGTTTGCTCACCATGTCATCCATTTCTTCTTCTTTACTGTACCGGGCATAATCTTTTCTTAAAGTTCTCATTAAAATCATTGAAACTAAGCCCACCAAGAAGATCACCATCATGAAGGAATTGAAAATTGAAAACCAATGAATCTAAAATAACGGAAAATAAAATGTTACCAACATGAAATATCCATCACAAAATTCATAGGTTTCATGATAGCAACTGAATGGTAAAGAAGAAAAAAAAATAGTCCTTTAAAATCTTTTACATGAAAATCTAAATTTAAGACATACTGGGGATGAGTATTCACTATGACAAGAAATTAGTTTTCTTTACAGCAAGCTTCCATACACTGAAAACAGCTATCATTTATGCAGATTTTCACAATCAAATATATTGGATGAATAAAATACAATATGGCCACATAGCATTACACGGGAAGAACATGGGCTTTGGAGTCAAACAGTCCTGGGTTTCAACACAGGCTCTGCCAATTTCTAGGTATGTGACTTCAGTTCTCTCATCTGAAAAATGGAAGAAATAATACTTATCTTGTAAGTGATTTGTAAGGTTAAATTATGTATATAAAAAGTATGGCACCGTGTCTGGCACAGAGCAATAGATCCTCAGTAAATATTAGTTCCCTTCCCCCCCAACTGAGCAACAACCTGAAAATCTTCTTAAAATAACAAGACCAAACCATCATAGTTGGCTGCCATGGACTCAGACCATCTTCCTGAATGATCTGCTTCACTTGCTTCCAGTTAGTTTGTCCTCTCTACCCTGTCCCCAAAGTTATTCAGTCCTTTCCAAATTAGCCACCCATGGTACATAGAACATTGAAGTACCCCTTAGCTCCTCAATGTTCTCAAGGCTCTTGACTTTGATTTCATCCACACATTAGTCACATGATTATGGCCAGATTCTGGTTCATAATCACAAAGTGCTACTGTATTGCTGAGTATATCTCGGAACTCAGTGCATCTGACTCAAACTAGGTCTGTGCATTGCCCACTTATTCCTTTATATTTTAATTCCCAAAAGGTCCTTAGGGATAGTTTCAAAATTTCTCTTCTCTCTTCAAGGCTCCAATGCCATACTTTCTCCTGTTTTCACTTGCAACAGATGATCCTGTCTTCTACCATCCAGCATGACACAGCCTTTCTGCATTTAAACTCCTAGCCTTTCATTCCTGTCAATCCCCTAGAAGCTATTTCCCCTCTGAAATCAATCTTCCCACCAAGCTCTAGATCTCATTCACTCTTTGAGTCGTTCTTTCCCCTCTCATTCTGCAACCCTAAACTTCTACCTTTTCAGCATCGGCAATCTCCAAAGGTCCTGGTACCTACTCCCTGCAGTTGTCATAAAGTTTAAACGAGATAATAAGTATAAAGCATACAGTGCAGCATCAGCAATCTCCAAAGGTCCTGGTACCTACTCCCTGTGGTTGTCATAAGGTTTAAACAAGATAATAAATGTAAAGCATACAGTACAGTTCCTGGCACATCCTAAATACGAAATAAAACTTAAAAGTCATCATTATTATTTTTATCTTTTAAAGTGGATGTTTGATCTTTTGTCCCCTCATTCTTCTGATCTTCTTCTCACCTCCCTCCTTTCAATGCCAATACTTTTCAAATAAGACTACATGTCCCATTTCTCCCTTGACTTCCTCCAAAACACAATACAATCTCACTTTTGCCCCACAAAATTTCTCTGAAAGACCTGCAATAAACTTCTGAACTGATTCAGCAGTCAACTATCTGCTGCACTCTTCTTGATCTCTCTGCCACGCCTGACCCTTCCTGACACCACACCATCCTACTTCACTCACTGCAGCTTCTCCTCTTTCATCTTCGATGCCAACTCCTCCACCTGTTGTGGACTCTTCCAAAAGCTCCAGTCATGGTACTCTGCTGTGACTTCTGTAAGACCCTCAGACCTTTTAACTAGCATTCCAGTGACGATCATGACACCCTCCATGCCTCTCCCCTACTCTGCCCAGACCTCCTTTCTCACTCATGTTTCAGATTTTTGCTAACTACAATAGTTTCCACTAAAATGTCTTTCTGTAATTTCAGACTCAGACGACCCTAAAGTAAACTCATAATCTTCTGCCTCGCATACAACACTCACTTCTGATTCTCTACTTCTGTTAATGGTACCAACAATGGCTTTGAAAATTTAGAATTATCTCTGGTTCTTCCTTCTCCTTAATCCTTCATAGGTAATAATTGCTAAGCTTTTATTTTCCTTTAAAATAAATGTCTCATATCTATCCTTTCCTCTCCATTCCAATGCCATCACCTCACACCTTGATGGCTCTGATGGCCTCCTAGTTGGCTTTTTTTTCTTTCTTTCTTTCTTTTGATCTCTCCCTTTCCATTCAATCTATCCTGTAAAAAGTTACCAAGCAAATCTTTCTGAAACATCACGTTTATATATCACTCCTCTACTCTAAAACTTAGATTAATATACTCTATTTCTCTCATATCAAATCTAGGCTGTTTTCCCCAATATTCTACACTTCCTGTAATATGGCCCCCTCACTTTATCTAGTCAACCTTTCTTTCAATTACATCTTATATTCCAATCAAGCCTATCCCTCCTCAATGACCCACAACTACAGCATACTTACTTTTACCTCTGTTTTTCTCATGATTTCTTCTCACATGGGATCTACTTTTATTCGCTTTTGTAAATTCTACACCTCACCTTTAAATCCCGATTCAAGCACCCTCTCTCCTCCACAAAACCTCTAATCTGCATATTTTAGTTCTTCGCAGATATCCTCCTGCTCTAAACTTCTACAGGTACATACATAGAATATCAAACATACAGATGTACTGTCTTATACAATTAGGACAGATTTTAACTTGTACTAACATACTGAGTACGTGCACTAAGGTGAAGGAAAGCCCTGGCTCTGTTACCCACTCTGAGGCTTCAGGGAAGGGACAAGCTCTATGGCTCTTTCTGAAAAACAGGAGACAGCCAATTGTCTCTGCCTCTTCATAAGATCATTCCTTCCTTCATCCAACAATATATTCATTGAGCAACCACTGAAATTGTAAAGGAAAATGAATGCACTATATTTTGAAATGTTTGCCAAAAAAGATTATATAAATTTAAGTTTATCATAAAAGCATCACTTAAGATTTATAAAAGCAGTCTATAATGACTGGCCTTTCCAAAGATTTGATTTTATTCCCACTCTGGGAAATTAATAACCCAGAAAAGGTTGAGAGATGGAAAAAAAAAATGTAACTCATATCTTCTTTTAGTTAATTTATCAAATTTTATGTAGTTACTATTTAGTAATAAGAAATATGCACGTAAAATGCAAAAATTTCTAACAAGGCTCTCTGCTATTTTATTTCTTTCTTTTTTTTTTTTTTGACAGCTGTCTGTTAAGGGGATCCAAACCCCTGACCTTGGTTTTACAAGGCGGTACTCTATCCAACCAAGCTAACCAGCCAGCCTCGCTGCTTTTTTTTAATCTAAGATATAATACAAAACCTAATATACAAACATCATACCAATACCAATTATAATGTACTACTAATAACCTGACATTTTATAATATTCCTTTATTCTAAAAAGTATGAAATGTTGTATGATTTTGAAATTATTACACCAGGGAAAATATTGCTTAACAATAATAAACCTGCTGTCACAAAGGCATTTACTAACCCTACTAACTGCTGCACTCCAGCACCCCCTAGTGTTGCTAATCCTAAAGTAGCACCCTCAGTTTGTCAAATTTTAGAACACAACTGGAGATGAATAATAACTATACCAACAGTGTTGCCTCTCATTGAGCACCTGCTATGTGCCAAACACCGAACTAGGTGCTTTCCAAACATTGTCAAAGTGAAATTTCCCAACAACCCTTGAAGGTATTATAATACTTGCTTCACTATTAAGTAAACAGAAGCTGAAGAACTGACTCATTTAACTAAGGTTATAGCAAGTGGCAGAGCCAGAGTTTGACTGCAGCTCTAGCTCCTATGCTTTTTTTAGTCACTACATTAGAAATAATCCCTGTACTTAGACAGTAGATCCTATCCCCTCCCCCAACATACAGAAAATGTTGCAATAATTCTCCCTTCTTTTCTTTCTCCCGCATTTTCAGTCTTGCACTCTCCATCACCTCCCGACTCCATCTTCCTACTGGCTACTGCGCCATTTCTTTGCTCCCTTTAGCAGCCACACCCCTGACATTACTCCTATACTTGCTGTCTTCAGTTCCTCTCCTCCCATTCTCTCTTATAGGAGCTCCACTCAGATTTTGTTCCACCACTACACCAAAGTGCTTTGTCAAGTTAGCCAATGACTCCAGATGAATCCAATAGTCACTTTTCAGTACTCATCTTACTTGACCCATCAGCAACAATTCAGAACTAATCTCTATCCTCTATGATATACTACTATACTTCTCTTAACTTCCAGAACACCACACATTTTTTTTTCCCCTCAAAGCCCCTAGCTGGATTCTCCTAAAACTCTTCTTACTGCCCCAGGGTTCAGTCTTTGGTCCTCCTCTCTCTACATTTCTCTTCCTTGGTGATTACATTCAGTCTCACAGCTCTGTATTTCATCTATATGCCAATTACTGCAAAATTTGTATCTGTAGCCCAGACCTTTCTTCTGAACTCCAGGTTGATTTATCCAACTTGCTGATCAGTATCTCCACTTTGGTGTTGGAAAGACACCTCAAAACTAACATGTGCCACGCTGTGCCCTGATCTTCCCCTCCAAGCACAGCCCCAGTGATGGCAGCTCCACTCTAACAGTTACTCAGGTTGAAAACCCTAGAGTTCTTCTCAACCCTTCTTTATCTTCCTATCAATCAGGAAATCCTGCTGCCTCTACTTTCAAAATATATTCACAACCTAACTCCTCACCGCCTACACTGCTACCACCCTGGTCTGAGCCACCTGCACCTCTGGATTGCTAAAACAGCTCTCTACTGGTCTCCCAGCTTTTACCCTTGACCTCACAGAACCTAGTCTCAACATAACCTAAATGAACCTTTTAAAACATAAGTCAGATTTGTCAATCCCCTGCTGAAAACACTACAAGGCACTCCACTCCCCAACCCCACCCCCACATTCAAGAGTAAAATCCAAAGTCTGTAAAGTGGCCACTGATCATCTGGCTCCTGCTACCTCTCTGACTTCATCTTCTTACCATTCTCCAAACCACAACCTTTGTACTCACACTTCCAACAGGCTTTCCAATGGTGTCTCCTCTGCCTGGAATACTCTTTCTGCAAGATATCCACATTCCTTATTTCCTTTAACTCCTTCAAGATTTTGCTCAAAAGTCCACCTCAGAGGCCCAAGCTCACCTCCGCACTGTATTTAAAACTGCAACTTGCCCATCCATGGCACCCTTGCTCCGCCTGCTCTTTTTCTTTTTCAACATGCTTGTCTTCAAACACAATATACATTTTACTTACGTTTACTGCATATCTCCTTGACTAGAATGTAAACTCCAAGCGGACATGGATCTTTACCTTTTATTTCTAATGTATCCTACTTTCCTAGTACAGAGCTTGGCACATAGTAGGTACTCAATTAATATGTGCTGAAAGAATAAATATGGTGTACCGCTCTTAGTGAAAATGCTAAAAGGCAGTCTTTCCCCCAAGTTGTCAATCCAGTGGGACTAGAAACAAGGCAGCAAGGCAAACCCATGTGTTCTGGTAGAGTATCAGTTGACAGTCTCATATTCTCAAGTGTTTTCTAAACCTTGAAGTTATCTATGTCCATACCTTTAACTAGACTACCATATTCATGGCTGTCTGAGCAAATCATACCAGAGAAGAACACACAGGAAGTAGAGGAAGTGAAGGTAGGGTAGGACATTTTAGCCCCTGGAGTACTAAATCCTTCATTAAGAACTAAATCTCAAATAGCTTAATTTTTTTAATCTTAGTACCATGAGGAAGACTGCAGTAGTGACAGGTTCTGGTGGAGCTTAAGGGTGAAACATGCAGCAATTACAAAAATCTGAGACCACAAAAACTTAAGGGCTATCTAAAACATAGGTGATTAATAAACATCAGAATTCCAGTCCAAAAGATTAAATCAAAAGAAAGAAGAGGCAATTTAGGAAGAAACTCAGAAAAACAGATATATCCCCTTATGACTTGTTGTCCCTTGAAGGAAAGAACCACCAAAATAAAGCCTATTTTTTTGCTATAAAGAACCAAAACTACATGTACAAAACCAGCACCAATGTACTGGTCTTATGAGCTGAGATCCTGCTTCTAACTGTTGATGGGAGAGATCGGGGAGGTGGGAAGCATTTCTTCCCATTATTGATGTTTTTTTCCTAAGTGGAAGGATTTCCACTAGCAAAAACTCCTGGCCTTGCTCCAGTCTCTCATTCATTTCTTCCCAGAGAATGCACATATTCTACTCTGTTTCTCCACATCTTAAGTTCAACAAAGGCAGGTGCCCATGTAGGGAATCCTACAATAGTCCAGCACTGTTAAGTCTATTTCTTGACTTTCAGTAGTAAGAAGCCCACTTGACCATAGATATAAGCCACATTCTCCAATATTAGCCTCATTAGTAATAAAAGAGATATTTTGGCTTCTCTATCATCCTTCTGACTCCAGGCTCACATCTGAAAGCACCATTAGCTAAATCTTGAAATCCATAGCCCTCAGCACAGTGCCCTGCATACGGCAGATGCTCAATGTTTGTTAAACTGATTGGCGCACATATTCAACATCTTAAAAAACACAAACTATTTACCTACCCTGTGTTGAAAAAAGGATGGATCAAGGTATTTGTCAAATCGATCTTCAAATTTTACATCTGACTTTTTCCATTTTACCTGAAAAACATTTTTTTTCATTTGAAAATGAAGGCCAGTAAACAAACTAATAATCTGATGACAAAACTCTGAGCAAAATTTAGAAATATTCACACACTTAGAATTAAAATTAACTAGAGAAATAGTGGAAAGTTACTAACAATTTGAGAAGCTGAAACAGATATGATAAAACTAACCAACTTTCCTGTGTATTAACAAAACACACAACATTCCTTGGAGGGATCATTTCAGTTTTCAAGGATTATTTACTATTGTCTACTTGCATATTCTGACCTGATAAATGTGATAAGAACTGAATTAATACAAGCTCACATCACAAGTGTTTAAACCAATCAAAAATAAGAATCTATACATCTTTATATTTAGATTATATTACATTTATTATAACTATCACATTTCCATGTAAGTTCAGTTATGCAAACAATATTTGTACTAGGTACACATGCACAAAGCTTGAAAAACTTTCAGAACTGGCCACTAACAATGATCTTCTTCCAGTTAAAAGGAAAATCACTGGCAAAGAGAGAGGACCTACATTGGATTTCTCTCTCTTCTTTCCATTATTTTTAAGCCTAACAGAACAGAACTAACCTGACAGTTGCCAAAGGGCTCTGACAAGCTCCTACTCTGCAGAAGTATATTATACCAACTCATAAAGCAAACAATGGTAAACTACACCTATCTATCAACTTTCAATACAGCATCACATCTATTGGCAACAGTAAAAAGGAAAGAGAAACAACATGAGTACTGCAATCTAAAAATGCAACCACAAAATACATGGCTGGGTTAGTCTAAGACCCAGTTATGATGGTAAACTTTGCTGTAGCAAATGACAGGTCCTGCAAATGCATAACTGGTATCTAATACCACAAACCTGAAGCAAGTCGTCTCCCTCCTTTCAGGAGGCTTACATACATTGAGGAAATACAGTTTTAATAATACTCTGTTGAATCCCATTTCAAGCTACATTTTAATTTACTAAAGCTTGAAAACACACTTAATTGTTGGTATTAGGTCAAACACTTCTTCTTGCATACAGGTATGTTAATACTTACTGAATATGACATCTGGATTTTAGTATTCGGAACCAGTTTCACCTTTCCTTCACTAGTTAGATTAACATCAACAATTCGATTTCCATTAAAACCTATTTCAAGTTTCTTGTAGGTCCAAAGATAGTAATCTTCTCCATTTTCATCTGCCTCACCAACAATACCTACAAAAGAAAAAACACTTTATACAAGGTAATACCACTTATTTAAAATACCCTACAAGCTAAAAGCTTATTAATTTTTTTTTTTTTTTGGATAAAAAGCAGTATTATTTCCCATGGTTAGAACAAAGCAAAAGCTCAAGCTGGACTTCTTCTCTTCATTAACTACTTAGCAAACACATATCATGGTCCTACCACAGTGAAAAAGTGATGAACTGATCATTAATTTGATCCTTAAAGTTAAGGCTTTGTCAATAGTATCACCTTCATTATAACAATTTTCACTTTATGTGTGTATACTTCCTTTTTTTCGTGTCTGGCAACAGACCGCAACCCTCAGTGTCGCGCCCATACCGGACCGGGACCGGCAATGGGATCGCAACCCTCGGTGCTGCGCCCACCCCTCGCTCAGCCAGTGAGCGGGAACCGGTCTGTATGTGGGATCCGAACCCTCGGCGGGAGCGCAGCCACACTCCCAAGCGGCGCACTGTAGCAGTGCGCCACCGGGCCGGCCCAACTATGTGTGTATACTTCCTAATATCTCAAAATTTCAGAGAAGTGCTCTATCACTATCTGTCAAGGTTACCCAGCTACTAGTGGTCAAATCAAAATTAAAACCAAAGTTTCCAGAGGCCCAGTCTAGTACTTTCTTTAATAACCTATGATCTATCCATTCCTAGTAAGATGCGCACTTGTATATATGGGTACCAAAACATAAATGTCTCCTTTTCATACATCAAGTACTGGACCTGTCCCTGGGATGTCACCAAAATGAAAGGAGTGCTGAAGATAAATGGTAACGAGGCAACAGTTTAAAATGATCATTTCGATCATGATTTGGGACAGTGGAAAGGGAAGATCCAAACAATGTGAGGGCAGTAGGTGGCAGCTGAAGAGGATCCATCTCTTGTACCCTCAAACTGTCAGCTACTTGTCCAATGCTCCCCACCCAAGCCTATACACTTACAGAGCCTTGTGCTCTGTAAGTTAGTCCTTAAGACCTTCCCCCCATGGTCAATGCATCCCATTAGAGTATTAGGAAAAAAGCAGAATCACTTCTTATGAAGAATTATTTGCTTATTAACCAAAGTGATTCTAATTGGTACAAATTCAAAGAGTATAGTTTTGTTTTGTTTGGGGTTGTAGAGAGATAATGAAATCCTTCTAATAATTAATTTTGGTTAGGTTTATTTACCTATCTACTCTGAAAACCAGACTTTGGGGTGAAGACACAATTATACCAAATAAGAAGCTATTCTCTAAGAGGCTTTTAAAAGATTCTGAAACCTTTACCCCAAGAAAAGTCAGACAATTTTTTTTCTAACAAAGATTCCTCACAGTTCAGACATTCTAGGACATACCTAATATCTCCCCAAACATGGCAGACCCTGGAATCCCAGGACTAAAAAAGATTTCTTTAAAGACACAGTTGCCACTGCTAAAGAGGCCCACAATGATGACTGAAAAAACCCAAGGACCCAGACAAAAAACCTACAAGCAATGAAAAAGAAAATGGGAGGAACCTGCTCTCTCACCAAAAACAAAGGAAGCCAAACTAATGCGTTCTCCTGAACTACGAGTTCCAAAATCTTCAGTGAATATTCAGCACATCTTCCTGCTACCCTTAGAGCTGATCACAGAAATGTCTATGTTACTGTAACACTAATTACAGTCATTTATATGAAATGCTTACTATCTATACTTAATTAACATGCAACACAGTAACAATGATGCATACAATTATCTCCTAAGATTAACTTTTTTAATAAATTTCATCTTAGTACAATATGAGGGGTCTTCAAAAAGTTCATGGAAAGATTCCTGTCATCTTTTTAATTCTATTTTTCCATGAGCTTTTTGAAGAACCCTCGTATTAAACTCTGATCTGACGTGTTTAGTCTTTCACTGCTCATGAGCACAGTCTGCTAGCAATTTTAAGAATTAGAAGAAACACTAATTACATGTAAGAGAAGATGTCCAGAGACAAAAAAAGAAAAATCACTAAGAGAAAAATGTGATCAAAAATGTTGGTTACAATAGCTGGCTATGCTTTGCATTTTAAATAACATAATCAAGTCCAACACATATCATTTTTCAATTATGCATAAGTTTGTATTAACTATGCCATAGCTCTTCTCCATTAATGTGGCTAAGCAAGAGCTAAAACATAAAAATGTTTGTTTTTTTTTTTTTCCTTTTTGTCTTTTTTTACTGACCTACAGGTAACGGGATCGCAACCCTCAGTGTCACGCCCGCACCGGGGACCGGCAACAGGATCGCAACCCTCGGTGTTGCGCCCGCACCGTGCTCAGCCAGTGAGCAGGAACCGAACCCTTGGCGGGAGCGCCGCCATGCTCCCAAGCGGCGCACTCTCCAGTGCGCCACCGGGCCGGCCCCTAAAAATGTTTTAAATATTAAGAGTTTTGAAAAATTACATAAGAACTAGCAAAACAAGCCATTCAAGAAACTATAACACCTAAAAATATCATACTGTGGTACTACCACACTACCATGTGAGAGAAAGGCAGAATTAAACTTCAAAATCCTATTTAGGGCCTTTAACTGAACTAAAAGAATAAGTTAAAATACGATATGAGAAAAATGGGAGAAGTATGTTTCAGATCTTTCCAAGGACCTTTTAATTCCTTGAATCTATACTTAAATCTAAAAGTTATAAAAGTTACATTTTGGAGAAGTTTCATATAAGGTTTTGGCAAAGTCAAAAATCCTTCAAGTAACAAAGAACCATAAAATTGGTATTAAAATCATTCTGTGCCCACAACCAGGCACATGGCCAGCACCATGGGGCCCACCCAGGGTCCTGAGCCATGGAGCCAGGGACCGGACCCTCCACCCACAACCAGGCACACTGCCAGAGTCACAGGATCCACCCAGGGTCTTGAACTATGGAGCCAGGGACTGGATCCTCCACCCACAACCAGGCACACTGCCAGCACCACGGGGCTAGCCCAGGGTTCTGAGCCACCAGCAACTAGGCAAGGAGCATACCAAAAACATCACCTCCATGTGGGCGGCCCACTATGGCCACCACAATAACCATGGCTGCCAAGAAAGTGGATAGACACCACAACCAACGTGCAGATGATCCACGAGCCACTAGAGTCCACTGATACAAGGAGAGTCACTAGCAGAGACCAAAGAAAAGAAGAGGATACCTCTCTCCACAAAGCCCATTCCAGAAAGACAGAAGAAGCATCTGCTCTACTATAATATTGGGGGACCTGAACACACCTCTCAGCATTGGACAGATCATCTAGGCAATACATCAACAGAGCAACCATCAGTCTTTCAGAATGAGAGAAGAAATCTCTCATTATCAGAAGGTTATCAGAGGTGGGAGGGAGAGGGGGATGAGGAGAGATTGGACAAGGGGCATAAAGAATAAGTATGATTTGTAACAATACATAATCAAGTAATATTGATTTGGTCAACAAATGTCAACATTGAACCCCCAAAATATGTATAAACAATTATGATTCAATTAAAAAAAAAATCATTCTGTGGAAAATAGTGAAAACACATTTACATCATGATTAAACACATTTAATCATCTTAACAGAGCCATTACATAAATCTTGATTATGCAAATTTTCTCAAACCTTGAATATAACATACAATACTTACCCCATATTGGTAAGTCATCTATGTACATCTGGTACCAGTAGTGATTTTTGATAGCATACACAAATGCATCTCTCTTTTCTTTATCTAAGTCAATTTCACAGTAAGTGGCTGGCATCACATCATCTGCATAAAATAAAAACTGGAAATTAGCTCACTGGGTTGTAAAATAGTTATAGGAAAAATAACACAAGAAAAAAGTCAATATTTCCAGAAGTTAAAATTTTTATTCATAATAGTTGAAACTGGGTGATAAATATATAGGGTTCAGTATACTATTCTTTCCTTTTTTTGTGTATAAGATTTTTTATAATAAAAAAATTTTAATCATCTTTATATTCGATGATTACCTTACTAAGTGAAGAAATCAAACCTATATAAAGAATATTATACAAGAACACTTACAAAGTGACTAAATGAAATAATTGATTTAAAAAACAAAAATGAGAAAGCTTAAAACACGTAAGAACACTTTCATTTAATACACATAAAAGCTCAAGAATATGATCCTAAAGAGAGAGAACAATTTCTAGGTATAAGATCTCTGAGATAAACATTCAATTTAACATTCTTGGAAATAACAAGCCACTAGAGGCCACAGACTCTATGAGGAATCTCACTGATTCTTCATAATTAGGCAGATTAAAAGGAAAACCTCTATCCAACAGGCATCACTGTTTATAAATTACCCAAACCCCCCCCTAAAGATGAGTCATTCCCACTCTTGACTGCTTTCTTAATTCTGTTTAGATGGTGTCTAACAGTGTTTCAAAAATGTGCTTATGTTTCTAACAAAACAAAACAAAATCCAAAAAAACTGCAAATATTCTGGATGTCCATCAAAAGGATTAAATTGTTTTGGTATATTAAGCAATTAGGGTAAAAAAATCAATCTTAACAAGAAAGAAAAAGAAAGCACAAGTTTGTTTTTAAGTTCTATAACATATTTGTACTATAATATTGGTTATTTAGAACCTGAAATGCAATTTTCCCAAAGAAACATTATTACACTTCTTTAATATTGATTAAAACTTCTTAAACATAAACTGTAGCTGAACCATGAATTTAATGGCTACCTACAGTATTATTTCTACAAGAAATAGCAATCTGAGTTATAACTCAAAATATTAGCAACATACCTCAACAAAGAGAACAGCTTCCCCTTATTATAGATAACAAGTCCAGAGTAGGTATCTCAAAACTACAACATCAAAATGGCAGTAAACCACTGAAGTCCCTTGGAAGAAGGACAGGAAAATACTCACTCTCACCTACAAAGCAGGTGAAGAAATTAATTTGTCTCCAACAACAAAGAGTTCCACACAGATTTTCTTTCTATCCAGACCCTTCTAGGCAGCAAGAAATTTAGGATTTTCATAATGGTAAAAGCTGGTGCTGAGCAGTAAAGCGAGGGAAGGTTAGGAAATGAGCTATAAAGGGTTCCTACAGCAGAAACTAGCAGAACTAGCAGCAAGAGGTCCCCAAATGGGATCTCCATGGAGTATAGTAATAAAGGGCAGCAGGCAACTGCAGCTACAGAGTAGGCAGCCAGAACCAAAGGAAGGTCCAGGTTTCAGGGAAAACAAATGGCTGTGGGAGACCTCACAGATACCTCTGCAAAAATCACTGAGTTCCTTACTATTAAAATCAAACATTCGTTGATAGTGGTCACTAACAACGTGGCAGTTTAAGTATGAAGTTTTAAGATATACAATATGACATTTGCCTGTATAAAGCTTTTAAAAGATTCCATGCAGTCTAAACTTATTTCAACTCTGTTTCCCAACTGGTCTATCATCTTCTCCCTACACCCTAGCCAAACTCTACCTGCAGTTCCCACACACTCTGTGCTCTTTTGGCCTCTGGCCTTTTGGGCTCATGCTGTTAAATCCACCTCAAATGTCCACCTTAAAGTCTTGCCCATCCCTCCATGCTTTCCTCCACATTGTAGTCCGTGATTTCCCATTCCGGACACCTCCCACACCCCACCGCCTGCCCCTTTTTCTGAGGTTTCATGGCTTTCTCTCCATAACCCCCTTATGGCATGTAAACCTGTACCATTTTTTACTTCACACCAGCATCATAGGTCCTCAAAAACACCATCAGATCTTGAGAGCTATGTCCATAACTGATTATATCCTTTTCACCCCCAGCTATGCCTCCTTCAGTATCCTGCACATAGAAGGAACTAAACAAACATGATTTTCCATTTATTTGGCAAAGGAAATTGCAAGGTATATGAGGCATCTTCAAATAGTTCATGGAAAGATTCGTGTATCTTTCAATTCAATCTTTCCACAAACTTTTCGAAGTACCCGCATATTACAATATGCACATACACATGCATCTGTGTATGAACGTGGTGTGTATAGAAGGAGAAAATGCCAATATAAACAAATGAAATTTTTGAACAAATTCTCTTAGATGGATTGACAAAGAGGTCTTAAAGAGCATCTTTTACTGAGGTAAAATCTAAAAAAGAAAAGTTGTGGTAAAAGGGAAAAACTACCATTATGGCAGGCTGCAAAAAGGACATTGGTTGGTCATATTTTAATAAAATTCCTCTTCCAGGCCTGTAGGTAAATACAAACATCACAAATAATTGAAGAGCCTGGTTGTCCAAGAGAAACAGCACTTCTCTCAGGGAAGTCACTTTCAAGATAACTAATGCAATGTGTATGAATATGCCAAATCATTATTCAGCATTCTATTTAACTGGAAATCTGAAAAATCTTCACCATAAATCAATGCTTTAAAATTATAACACAGAATACCTTTCTCAGATAAAACATACACCTATGAATTCTGAAGAAGATGCAATTAAGATTTTACCAACATACTTTTTTATGGAGAAAAAAATAAAAGTTGTAAAGTGGCAAACAAATGTTAACACTGACTTTTCAAACAGAAAGCAAGGTTAGGCAGATTCTGGAAACTATGCACTAATACATTTCTCATCAATTCCCAATAAAACTCCAGACTACTAACAGAAGAGGCAGTGAAAGCATTGAGAAAAGAACGTGATTACTACTCATGAGCTCTCTAAGGACATATCATGCCATATTTTGTTTACTTTCTCTTTTGATAACGTTACTAGGTTTTTGAGAACTGTATAGAAAATCAGAAACACTCTACCTCAAATTCAGTAGCACTTGGCAAGTCTCTCATGAAATCACTGCAGAAAAATTTATATAGAATGGGCAAATAGGTGAGGTTTAGTCTGAGCTCCTCTACCTACTGGCTCTGTGAATAAAAAGCAAGTCATTTAATCTCTTTGAACATCAGTTCTCCCAACCGTAAAACAGAGATAACATCTATGCTATCTCCTTCCCAGAGTTGTTTTAAGGACTGAAATTGCCAATATATTCAAGACAGTGTTCCTAAGTTTACTTGGGTCTCATACTCCTTCGAGAATCCAATGAAAGTGTATGTCCCTAGCCCCCCAAAAATGCACATTCACAATTTCAGGTGCCCATGGACACCTGAAGGCAGGACTCCTGCTTGAACTCTGTATATCCAGAGCCTACCATAATGCTGGAATGCAATAAAGCACTCAAAAACTGCTCAATGAAGAAAAACATGGACTAGAAAAACTGGTATATTCAGTTAATTAAACAACTATACAAAAAGTATCGATTAACTGACCAACCCAACTTGCAGTATAAACTGTATAATTTTTTCTAGATGGCTATTTGGCAACAAATATCAAGAGCTGCCCTAAAAATGTTTATACCTTTTGATTCAGTAATTCTACTAAGAATTTATCCTAATAAAAGATTCAGAAATGCATTAAAATACACATGTGCAATGAGCACCAAATGCATTGTTATTTCTAATAGCAAAAAAAGAAAAAGAAAAGGAAAGAAGAAAAGAAGGATGAAAGGAAGGAAGGAGAGATCAAAATATCTTGTAACTGGAAAATGAGGAAAAATTACAGTATCCAAGTTAAAGAATATTACTTAGCCACATTTTAAAAAGTAATTAATAATATAAGGACAAGCTCATAAAATGTTAAGAGAAAAAAACCAGAATAAAAACTAATTATATATAACTTATTAAATGAGTTAGAAAGTGCTTAGAACAGTATCTGGCACATAATAAGCACTAAATAAGGGTTTGTTAAATAAACTTTTTAAAAACTCGTATTATATATATACACATACATAAAAAACAAGAACTTAATTTTTACCTATTTTAAAACAATGTAAATGAATGGAGAGAAAAACAGAAGGATTAAAGAAAATATACCAAAATATAATGGTAATTATAAACAGGTGAGTTTTATTTTCTTTTTCATATTTTTCAGTAGTTCCTAACCTCTGTACACTGAACCTTTATCATTGTTAAAAATCAGGAAAAAATATACACATTCTTCTGAAAACAAAAAAAGATAGATTTCAGTCCGGAGGAGAACAATGTCATCAATGGTTTGAATAAGAATTTATGAAAAGCCCATCACCTATCAAATTTGCAGTTAGTGCAAGGTGCAAAGAATAATAAAAAGAACTAACAAATTTCAGATTCAAATTATTTCGTCTAGCTGAAACACTTTGGTTGAAACCAAGAGGACAAAAGATTGCATCAAGTTCCCAGACTTCCAATTAAACAAGGCAAATTAAACCACAAATGTTTCTTCTCCCTCCTGAAACCTATTAAAATGTCAGTAAAGGAATGAAAAGGATGTAAGTCCACAAGGACAAAAAGAAGACAGTGGAGAAAAGATTTCAACAAATTTTCGTTAAGTGTAAAATAGATAGATGACAAATGATTAATAAAACAAGGGAAAACATAACAGAGGAAGGATACCTATATGAAAGGAAGGAAATGATATCACAGAACCCAAGAAACACTCGGGACATGGAGGCACCACAGACTTTGAAAGGTACGAGATAGATGTAAGGGTGAACACATAAGAGAATTGTATAAAAATATGTATATGAGGATTGGACGCCCAGGTCCCCTCCTCAACCCATCATACTACTAAATGAATACCCTCAACTCATCCCCTGCAGTAGACCAGAGGCACCTTCCTCTAGGGAACTTAATCTAGAGAGGTTCCAGAATCAGGGACAGCAGAAACAGTAGACGCTAGGGACTGAAAACAGGGAGCAGGGATTATCTTAAGTAAAAATCTTCAGTCTGAATGACAGGACTTGCCATCCTCCAGGTCCTTTTCCCCACCCTTTGGCAATCGGGCCTGTGCCACCCAGGCAGATTATCAGGAGGGAAATACTGCATAGTAAGGATGAGAACAGCCAAGACTGATAATCATTGAACTAGAAATATGTAAGGCTCTAAACAGCCCCAGCCCTTGGCATTTCTCCATATCTGCAGTACTCTCAGCTTACCAATTCACTCTAGAGAAGAAGAAATATTTGTAAAATAATTTCATCCCTCTGTTAAGCTGGGATATTCAAGGAAGAGAAAAGTAAAAGGAAGATCAATAAAATAAATAAAAGGAAGGAAGGAATCCTCTAAAGTCATTGATTTTTCAATGATTAACATCCTTCATTATACTGCAGGAATTCTCAAATGGGGGGAACAGGGGTGGGCAGTGACCTCCCCGGGTTAACAATGACTATTCCAGATCATCTAATGATCATAACGAACCAATTATCATAAGAACAAGTAGGCATAAAGCGTCCATGTGCTAGACTATTTATTAAGAGCATCTACGCCTTAACAGCTAATGATGCAATGGTGACCAAGAATGCTACTGTCCCTGCCCTGGTGTAACTAATAGGCTAGACAACAGCTTGGTGATAAATCAAATTTTATAATTAACAAGTTTAACATTTCATAATCTCTAATACAAAACCAAGTTGGAACTACAGATTCATGGTATGTGCTACTAGTACTCATAACCATTACCATTTCTTGAATGTAAAGTATGTAACGGGAACTTTGATAAATGCTCTACATGCATTATCTCATTTAAACCTTACAACAATTTTATCAGGTAAATATCTCCCACACTTCACAGATGAGGAATGTGAGATCAAAGAGGTTGCATAACTTGTCTATGACCACACAGGTAGACAGAGGCAGAGCTGGAATGCATCAAGTCTCTCTTACCCGAAAACACAGATTCTTTCCACTCAGTGATAGCAAAGTTTCTCTAAAATTAAAGAGTAATAAATTCAGGCCTGGCTCAATGATACCTAATTAAGTCAGCCCTTCTACATTTAATGTATTTTCCTTAAGTAATCTCAATTTCGCATTTTTTTTTTAAATATTCTCTTTTTTTTTTTTCCTTTTTTTTTTTTGTCTTTTTTCGTGACCGGCAACAGATCGCAACCCTCAGTGTCGCGCCCGTACCGGACCGGGATCGGCCACGGGATCGCAACCCTCGGTGTTTGCCCCCGCACCTCGCCCAGCCAGTGAGTGGCCGGTCTGTATGTGGGATCCGAACCCTTGTCGGGAGCGCCGCTGCGCTTCCCAAGCGGCGCACTGTAGCAGTGCGCCACCGGGCTGGCCCTCAATTTCGCATTTTGTCTAGTTCTAGTATATAAGAGTATTAGGAAGAAAAAAAGTACATAAAATCTTAAGTGAGAGGCATCCTATATTACACTTAGACATCATTAGTTCCTTAAAATAGCCACTTTAGTGACTTTCATTTTAGAAAACAATAGCAATCCATTTAGCCTGACAGAATTTACTCAGTTAAAAAAAGATGTGTGTATATGCATATATATATATATATATAGTTTTTTCTGGTTTCACAATATTTCCAAAATTTTATTGTATTTGGATATACCTTCAGAAGATTCTTTAAAAGTCAAACGCTTAAGGGATGAAAGATTAATAAAATAAATATTTCTATAGTTCACACAGAGACAGAACATTCTAGTTTCCATTACGTAATTTAAAAAAAATTTTTTTATTGAGTCATAATTGATTATACATATTTTTTGGGATTCAATGCTAACATATGGTGATCAAATCAATATTATTAGTATGTTCGTTGTTACAAATTGTACTTATTCTTTATGCCCCTTGTCCAATCTCTCCCTATCGCCCCCTCCCTCCCTGCTCCCACCTCTGATAACCCTAGATTACTTCTCTTCCTCTGAAAGAGTAATGGTTGCTCTGTTGATTTGTTGCCTAGATGATCTGTCCAATGCTGAGAGGTATGTTCAGTTCTCCCAATATTATCATAGAGCAGATGCTTCTTCTGTCACTCTGGAATAGGCTTTGTGGAGAGAGACATCCTCTTCTTTTCTTTGGTCTCTGCAGGTGACTCTCCTTGTGTCAATGCACTCTAGTGGCTGGTGGACCATCTGTGTGGTGATTGTGATGTCTAGGCACTTTCGTGGTAGCCGTTGTTACTGTGGTGGGCCACCCACATGGAGATGATGTTTTTGGCATGCTCCTTGGTACTGGCAGTGTGCCTGGTTTTGGGTGGGTGGGGGGTCTGGTCCCTGACTCCATGCCCCTAGCCCCCAGGGGAGGGGGCCCAAGGTGCTGGTGGTGTGCCTGGGCCAGAACTAATTTTTTGTCCTTTGCTGTAATGGGTTAGAAATCTTGATTCTCCTTTGATCTTAGAATAGGATTTTTAGGTAATGCATGAATGAGCTAAAAGGCTCTCAAGTAGGGGACAATAGTCCACAGATAAGTTTGGCAAAGCCATCTAACCAATCCTAATCACTGCTTAGGGATGGGATTGTGTACTTTGACTATTTTAGGTCACTGGTTTGATTCCGGCTTGAAGGATTATTAAATAGTCATTTAATCTACTGATTATTCTTAAGATATGTTAAGGAAACTGCTTGAATGCTGTTTAAATATGCTAAGGAAATCACTGTAGGAAGTACGTGGGAAAAAAAACGTTTACTAAGGACAAGCTGTTTGTTGATGGATCAACTTAGCTTTTTACAAATTGTATTCTGGAATGTCACATTGTTAATGTACTGCTGTTACTAGTTTTATACTGCCTGTTTTTATGTCCTTCTTCGATAATTGAATCAACTGATTTTTCTTGTGAAACTTCCTTGTCTTGTCAATAAAAAGGTGGATTTTGAATCGCTGCTGCTCCCCTGATGGGCGGCAGTCCCTCCAGGCCTCATTGATGGTACTTTGAGTGATTCTCTTTTTTTCGTCTCGGTTACACAGAGGGAAGTGTAATACTTTGCCTTCTTCTAATACTGGGGAATTTCCTGTGGGAACCAGTACTTGAGCTGTGTGGTTGTTTAAATTGCTGCTTTGCTGCTGTTTCCCTTTTTGTGCAGCTCAGTGTTTAATGCTGGACCTTGTAAGTACTTTCAGCTCTCCAGAGACCCAGTGCACCTGGGTTGTATAGAAACTCTGATATGGGGCCGGCCCGGTGGTGCACTGCTACAGTGCACCGCTTGGGAGTGCGGCGGCACTCCCGCCGAGGGTTCGGATCCCACATACAGACCGGTTCCCACTCACTGGCTGAGCGAGGTGTGGGAGCAACACCGAGGGTTGCGATCCTGTTGCCGATCCCGGTCCGGTACGGGCGCGACACTGAGGGTTGCGATCCCGTTGCCGGACACGAAAAAAGACAAAAAGGAAAAAAAAAAAAACAAACTCTGATCTGGGCCTGAGTTTTTTCATCAAACTGCACCCCATGCAATTGTGCATTCCTGACCCGTCTCCTCTCGGTAGCCCTGCACTGATTGGGGGGTGGACTGGCTGTCTTTGCTGTGTCCCTGTGTTCTTCCGGTGGACTCATCTCCCCTACTGCCCATACTCCAAACACCTCCCATGGGATGGGCCGTGCACCGGTCCCTTGTGATGACTCACCGGCCTCTAAATGGCTCCCCTTTTTCTGCTGTTCTGGCTCCTCGCTCCTGCGTGGGTCCATGGGAACCCAGTGGTCTTGCTGTCTTAGGGGCCACCAAGGCCCTCTTCTCCCTTGCTGCCTCCACCCAACTCCATCCAAAGGACATAGCTGTGGCTTCTGCTGGAGTGGCTCCTGCTCCATGCGCTCAGCACCTCCAGCCTTAAAGTGGCTGCAGCCCGAAACATTCCGAGCAGTTTTTTCATCCTCTCATTGTGGCTTCTCCCACCTTCATGAATTATGTAGGTCTCTCCTCCTTTTCCCCTGAGCTCCAGCAGACCCAGCTTGGCTGTTGTTACATTTTTATAGTTGTAAATTGGTTGATTTGTGGGAGAGAGTGATGCTGGGGACCATCTATTCTGCCATCTTGACTGGAATTCCCATCACATAATTATTATGCCGTGATATACCATGGGTAAATCACTTCATTTCTGGGCCTCCATGAGAGGGAACTGGATGATATGATCTCTAAGGTTCATCCTATACCTTTAAAATTTTATGGTACTGGGCCGGCCCCATGGTGCACTCAGGAGAGTGCAGCGCTTGGGAGCGCAGCGGCACTCCCGCTGCAGGTTCGGATCCTATATAGGGATGGCCGGTGCGCTCACTGGCTGAGCGCAGTGCAGACAACACCACACCGAGGGTTGTGATCCCTTTACGGGTCACCAAAAAAAGACCAAAAAAAAAAAATTTTATGATACTATAAGTAACAACAAAGAACCCTTTTCAAAGCATGATCAACTTTATCTTTTAACAGAACAAGCAAAGGGCTACAGTAGAGAGGGAAGAGAGATCTAATCAGCATTTACTATTTCATCTGGACCACTTAATTTAGCAGATGCTTTAGCAGCATACCCATGCTGGAGGTGCAAAGTTGACAAGACCCCAAAGAAATGCCCACTCTCAAGGGAATATCACCTAGCTAGCTCTTCTTTTAATCTAAAGGTGCTTAGCGTAGTCTGAAAAAAATAAATCCCACTTTTCTAGCCCATGAAAACTGTCTCCCTCTATTTAATCTATCCATCCCAGCTTCCAAGAATAAAAGAAGAAAGTTTAAGATTCCTGAATGAGTACTCTTCTTTAGTAAATATGGGTGAGGATTTCAAAAATTGATGAAATCTGTACATAGTAGCAAAGTAGAACTCAAGGTTTTTGCCTATAATCTCTGGCTGGTTCTTCTTTAATAAACTAGAAATATGCACCAAATATGGCATAGTTTTGAGAAAGTAGGTGAATAAATATAGTATTGAGGTTCTCAAAGATCACATATTCTAGTTTAAGTTTTTTCCTTATTTGTAATTAAGTATTTAAATTACCTAATTAAATTAAAACACAAGCCTCAGGGCATGTTTACAATGATGCATAAAAATAGAGGCCATACCACTGTAGTTTAAATTCACAGCTTAATTTTATAATTAAGCCCCAAGGAAAATTATGGGGGAAAAAAGAATGTAAATATGTATACCTATTTTCAACAACAGAAAAAAGTTCTAAAAACAAGAATAAAATTTAACAAATCAAAATTAAAGTAACATTATTTCTAAAAGATCTCATTTTACATTCTCCTCCCTAAAGTACTACAAATACCAGAAGTCATTTGCTATTCATTTTACATATAGAGACAAAGAAGTCAAAACCGGAGTAAACAACTTTAATAAATCAATACAGTAAAAAAAAAAAAAAAAATGAAAGAAAAAGGGATTAAAATTCAAAGCACCTGATTACAAGATCCATGCTCTATTCAAAAAAACTAATCAAAGATTACAGCAAAAATTCAATAACTCAAGTTTCTGCTCACTGTGCTAAAAAATGCTTATGCAGGAAATATACTTTCTGATAAACTTCACAGAGAAAAATAAAAAGTACAAATACACTCAAAGGTCCTTATAAATAACTGCATCATAAAGAGATGAGAATTTTTTCCCAAGTTCAACAAGTCTTTGATTTAAAATTTAAATATCCTACAGGCATTGAAAGGGTAAATTAGAATACAACACTGATAAATACATGCTAAGCCAATAGTGCAAGTTTGAATTTGAGGCTTTATACAAAATTTTCTAAGTATTCACACATCCCATTACAGTCTCACACTTCCAGAAAATACTTTGTTATGAATCTGTGAAAGACCTCCCCAGCCACATATGACTAATTACTAAGGAGTTTACTAGAAAACACTTTTCAGAAAGAAATTATATTAGGGAAATATAATTTTATTAACACTTACTTTGTTATTTTATAAATATTCAGAATAAATCTTTGCTAGTTACTAATAAATTTTCCTAAATGAAATACATTTAATTTACAGATTAAAATTTTTCTAGAGTCTAGAGTAGTGGTTGTCAATGGAGGGGGGCAATTAGCAATGTCTGGAGATTTTTTTGGTTGTCACAACTGGAGGGTGCTAGTAGCATGTAGTGGGTACAGGCCAGGGACTCTGCTAAACGTCCTATATTGCACATGACAGCCCCACACCACAAAGAATTATCTGGCCGTGGTGTCAATGGCGCCAATGTTAAGAAATCCTGGTTCACAGTCTAACTTGTATTGTAGAGACTATTAAGGTTTACTTACCTTTAAATTTAATGTCCAGACCACTAAATTCCAATTCAACTCCTTGAAGTGCTTCTCCCAGAGTTTCATGGTAATGACTGATACTTTTTTTTGACCCCACACAAAATGGAAGTGAAAAGTACTTATATGTTTCTTGGCGATTATGATAGGGCCCAACAGTGTTCATCCATAAGACAACTTCCTCTTTATCTTGATACTGAAACAAGAAAAGTAAATAAGCGTATGTTGTTTTTTTTAAAAATTCTAATTCAAATTAATGAACTATTTGTTATTTGTTGAAAACAAAAGTGTACTGTCTCTGTTTGGGAAGCTATAAAATAAAATAAAGGAAGCTTGGGCCGGCCCGTGGCTCACTCGGGAGAGTGCGGTGCTGATAACACCAAGGCCACGGGTTCAGATCCCATATCGGGATGGCCGGGTTGCTCACTTGGAGAGCGTGGTGCTGACAACACCAAGTCAAGGGTTAAGATCCCCTTACCGGTCATCTTTTTTTAAAAAAAATAAATAGATAAAATAAAATAAAATACAGGAAGCTTACCTTAATCTGATAATAATATCCACACCTTAAGAATAAAATTTTAAACTTAAAATTTAAAATTTAAAACTTAAAATTTATATCCTCTGATTGTGGTCTCAAGCAGATTCACCTTTTCCAAACTTTCTTTTAAGAAGATAGTGTTTAAACAAAGCCCCACAGCTCGTAAGAGCATGTTTATAAATAATATTTATACTATCAAATAATGGTAAACCTAGAACCAACATGATTTACCATAACATGGACAAGGAAGAAACAAAATCAATAGCTTATACAGAATCTCACGCTAATCATCATAATCCCAAAACAACTAATGCTGCCAGCAAGTACAAATATATTTCATCTCCTCTCTAGTCTTTCACATAGCCACTGTTCAAAGTACTGGAGAAGAGAGAAATGACTAAACAGGAGGAAGAAAAGCCATACTATGAAACCTCCACAAATCCATTCAAGCCAACATTCTGTTATCAGCCTGAAAGATATGCATTGTATGCATACTTCTTTGTATAAATAATTATGGCCCTACCCATCAGTGGTTACTATATTTGCACATAGCTAAATCTGGAGTGTCGTCAAATGACTCTGGGTAGCTGACTTATTAACCTTTCCAGGGTCCAACTGGGGAATCTGCCAAAGACTTCTAGGATCTCTACAAATTTAAAATTCCAACAATTCTATAAAAACTGATTACCTGAATAATTTTTAAACTAGTAATTCTAATTAGCAATACAAATTAAGGACAACACAGCATGCATTTAAGTCAACTAATAGTGTAGAAGTTAACTCACTGAACAATTATTTACTGAGTGCCTAGCATGTGCCAACGACTGTGTTTGTAACTGAGGATAGATGTTTGAACAAGAAGTGTTCCTTGCCCTGCCGAAGTCTAAAAGGGAAAGATGGACATTGAACAAGCAATTATAAACAGGTAGGTTACTATGGAGCATACAACAGGGAAGCTATCCAACCAGCCCACTACGCGATCATTATCTCCAGTCCTCAATCTAAAACTAATTTACAAATAAACATTTTTGGTCAAAACCTAACATCTCCAAAACTAAATTCATCCTACCCCAATCCACCCCCTCAACTTTATTTTTCTAGTGGTACTACCTTATTCTTGAGAATCTTATTCTTCAGACTCAAATCTCAAGCCCTTCTGCATTCCAGAGCACCAAAAAACATTAACTTGTCTACTCTTACCCAAAGCATCTGCCTCTTTCATTTTTTAAAAAAAAAAGATGGCTGGCCCGGTGGCGCACTGCTATAGTGCGCTGCTTGGGAGCGCGGTGGCGCTCCCGCCGAGGGTTCGGATCCCACATACAGACCGGTTCCCGCTCACTGGCTGAGCGAGGTGCGGGCGCGACACCGAGGGTTGCGATCCGTTGCCGGACACGAAAAAAAAAAAAAAAAAGATGACCAGTAAGGGGATCTTAACCCTTGACGTGGTGTTGTCAGCACCACACTCTCCCAAGTGAGCCATGGGCCGGCCCTTGCCTTTTCCTTTTGATTCACACCATCGCCACCCTAAGACTTAGATCTAGACACCTCATCTTCAAACATAATAAATGTCCCACTGCTCATATGAGACATCATCCAGGTCATCAAGGAAATAACACACTATCTCAATTTTTGAATTCACAGGAGACACGTACCAAGCACAGTATTAGGTATTAAGGATATAAAGATAGATAAAATACTGTCCTTTCCTTTAAGAAGTTCATAATCCATAGTAGAACCAGACAAGTAAATGATTAACAATAAAGAAATAAATGTTATCATTAAGGTAATAAAGGGCTATTATATCAACAATAAAGGAATGATTAATTCTGCTTTGGCAGAGAAGGGTCAGAATGAGTAACAATACAGAAAATCATAAGCTGTTTCAAGTGAGTTCAGAAAAAAACTGTAGATAATCTTCATGTATAAAGCAATGAATTAAAGGTCTAAATATTAATTTATCCCTACATTCCCACTCATAACTATTCTATTTTTGAGGGTTGACAAATATATGTATACCACCACTTTTCCATCCAATGCGTATATGGTCACACAGCACTAATCAATCAAGGTATTCCTTTCTGCTCACATACGAATAGCCTCAGAATTCCTTTCAAAACAGTGCTCTAAACCAGCCACTCCCAACTGACCAGAGTTGGTATTAGAATTGAAACCTGTTCACCAAGCAAAACGCTCTCTGCATAGTACGTACACAACAGGTATTTAATAACTATAACAGGAAAATGCTGAAGAACTGCTGAAATGCAAAGCTCATTGGTAACTTAATAAAAGGAGCTTGAAGTATGTGCACTGAGTGCAGTAATATCTTTTAAGAGAAGGAAGGGAAGGTAACAAAATGCTTCCATTTAAGATCAGAACGTTGACCAAGAGGACCTATTAATGAGGACCTTGCCATTAATCCTGCTGATACAGTTTGCAGAAATGTTATAAATGTAACTTGTGAAAATAAGTACAAAGATATTTTTCCTATAAATCCAATATACTCATACCTTTAAATTAGACAAAAATTTGAACATAAATTCTTTTTTAAATAGGGCATCTGTTAATTTTATACAAACTGAAACACAGAACTAAAATAATTTAACAGCCACAGTGTGTGTTAAACCACACAATCCGAAGTCACTCATTCTAAACATATGAAACCTTAATGGGGTGGCAGAGTTGTGATGACGTGATGCAAGTACTATAACAAAATGTACACCATTTTGTAGTCTAGGATTCTTTCTGGGAAGAGGACTAAAACAGTAATTAGAAATACACATAATTTAGGGTGAATATTAAGGGAAAAATAATGCTTCTTTTCTCCTATATTGCTCTATATTACGCAGACTATGAACAAATACAATGAACTTAAAATGTTTATTTTTCATTGCAGTCCTGAGGTCAAATGATATCCGGCACGGTCAGGCTGGTATGGCCATAGACTCACTGCAGTCCTTGATCATCCCTGAGAATAAGCACTCCGAAGAAAAGGTCAAGAGTTCTTTCTCAAAAGAGAAAATGTGCTTTAAAAAATCCTGAAATTAGGGCTGACCCCGTGGCGCACTCGGGAGAATGGAGCGCTGGGAGTGCAGCGACGCTCCCGCTGCGGGTTCGGATCCTATATAGAGATGGCCTGTGCACTCACTGGCTGAGCGCAGTGTGGGCGACACCAAGCCAAGGGTTGCAATCCCCTTACCGGTCACAAAAAAGACACACAAAAAAATCCTGAAATTAGAAAATACCAAAAGGAAGACTTAGCACAACTTTTTAAGGAGGAAAAAACCCCCTTCCTTTCCCTAAAGCTGCTGATGGAGTCCCTGAGTGCCCCCCTTCTGTGGGAAGAGAGTGCCAGGTCCCAGAGAAGGGGAGGGAGGGCAGTAAAGGATTCACCTCAGTGGATCAGGGTATCCCTGAGCATGACAGTAATTCCTTCCACGGAGACCTCCTTGGGAAGTGGCCAAATGACAGCAAGCCAATTCAGGCTACCTGCATTCTTCACCTGTTCATTTTCCAGCTCTCAGAAGAATTTCACTGTTGCATTAAACTTTTAAACTATCCATTCCAGCCAAAATGGTTTACAACAATTGTCTTCCTTTCTTTTTCTGCTCCACTTTGTTTCTTTGGTCATTCCCCTTAGCCAAATTCTACTTATCCTTCAGAACTGTTCAAATCCTCCCTTCTCAAATCCTCAGGTAAAGCCTTAACTGACCAATCCCTAACATGATATCATCTTACCATGTAATAATAACATCAGTAGCTAACACTTAATAAGTACATACCAGGAGCTAAGCATAGTTCTACGGTCTTTAAATGAAGATTTAATCCTCTCAAAACTTTGTAAGATAGATCCTATTATTTTCCCCATTTTACAGACTAAAAAAAAAAAACCACAAAAACAAAAACTGAAGAAAGATGTCAAATAATTTGTCCAAGAGATACAATCAAGATGGCGGAATAGACGGTCCACAGCGTCACTCTCTCCCACAAATCAACCAATTTACAACTATAAAAATGTAACATCAGCCAAGCCAGGGCCGCTGGAGCTCAGGGGAAGAGGAGGAGAGACCTATGGAGTTCATGAAGGCAGGAGAAACTATGATGAGAAAAAGAAGAGGCTGCTCTGAGCATTTCAGGCTGCGGCTGCTTTAAGGCTCGAGCTTATGAGCACATGGAGCAGGAGACAGCAGAAGCCACAGCTGAGCCCTTCAGATGGAGTTACTTGGAGGCAGCAGGAGAGAAGAGGGCCTTGGCAGCCTCCAAGACAACAAGACCACCAATAGGGTTCCCGTGGACCCACGCAGGAGCAAAAAGCCAGAACAACTGAAAAAAGGGAGCCATTCAGAGGCCGGTGAGTCATTGCAAGGGACTGGCGCAGGGCCTGTTGCATGGGAAGTGTTTGCAGCACAGGCAGGGGGGGGGACGGGCCCACCAGGGGATCACTGGGGCAGGGCAAGGACAGCTGATCTGCCCCCCAATCAGCACAGGACCACTCAGAAGAGACCGGTCGGTAACACAGAATTGCATGGGGTGTACTTTGATGAAAAAACTCAGGCCCAGATCAGAGATTCTACAGAACACAGATCCACCGGGTCTCTGGAGAGCCAGAAGTACCTATAAGGTCTACCATTAAACCCTGAGCTGCACAAAAAGCCTTCCCTAGGGAAACAGCAGCAAAGTAGCAATTTAAACAACCACGCAGCTCAAGTACTGGTTCCCACAGGAAGTTCCCCGGGGTTAGAAGCAAAGAACAAAAAATTAGTTCCAGGCCAGGCACACCACCAGCACCTTGGGGCCTGCCTGGGAACTGGAGGCTTGAATCTGGAGACTGGACCCCAATCCCACTTCCAGGCAAACTGCACCAGTGTGTCAGGGCCAGCCTGGGGACCTGAAGCATGGAGAAGAGGACTGGATGCCCCTCCCACAACCAGGCACACCACACCAGCACCTTGGGGCCTGGCTGGGGACCTGAGACAAGGAGAAGGGGAACAGTCATCTCTCCCACAACCAGGCACAGTGAGCCAGCACGTTGGGACCCACCCAGGGACCCGGGGTATGGAGTTGGAAACTGGACCTCTCTCCCACAACCAGGCATAACATGCCAGCTACTTGGAGCCCACCCAGGGAACCGGGGCAAGGAGAAGGGGAATGGTCCTCTCTCCCACAACCAGGCACACTGAGCCAGCTCCTTGGGGCCCACCCAGGGACCTGAGGCATGGAGAAGGGGACTGGACCTCTCTCCCACAACCAGGCACACCAAGCCCACAGTCCCAGGGTATGGAGAAGGGGACCAGACCACCCCCCCACAACGAGGAACAACATGCCACCACCTCAGAGCCCACCCGGGGAGCTGGGGCATGGAGAAGGGGACTGGACCTCTCTCCAGCAACCAGGCACAACATGCCAGCAACTCAGAGCCCACCAAGGGAACCAGGGCAAGGAGAAGGGGAATGGTCCTCTCTCCCACAACCAGGCACACTGTGCCAGTGCTTCAGAGCCCACCCAGGGACCTGAGGCATGGAGAAGGGGACTGGACCTCTCTCCCACAACCAAGCACAACATGCCAGTACCTTGGGGCCTGCCAGGGGATTCAAGGCAAGGAGAAGGGGACCAAACACACCCCACAACCAGGCATACCGCCAGTGCCAAGGAGCATGCCAAAAACAGCACCCCCACGTGGGTGGTCCACCACAGTTACCACAATAACCATGGCTGCTGCAAAAGTAGCTAGATGGCAGAGCCACCATGCAGATGGTCCGCCAACCACTGGAGTGTATTCACATAAGAAGAGTCACCAGCAGAGACAAAGAAAAGAAGAGGATGTCTCTTTCCACAAAACCCACTTCAGAGTGACAGAAGAAGCATCTGCTCTATGATAATATTGGGTGACCTGATCACATCTCTCAGCTTTGGACAGATCATCTAGGTAACAAGTTAGCAGAGTAATCATTATTCTTTCAGAAGGAGAGAAGAAATCTAGGCAATTAGAGGGTGGAGGGGGAGGGATTGGGGGAAGGGGAGAGGTTGGACAAGGGGCATAAAGAATAATTATGATTTGTAACAATATATATGCTAGTAATACTGATTTAATCAACATATCTCAATGTTCAACACCCAAAATATGTATAGTTGATTTTGATTCAATAAATAAAATAAATTATTTTTTTTTAAAAAAGTTGTTAGTGCAGAAAAAGGTAATTTTCAAAACCTAAGGATAATAGATGAGGGGATAGGGAGGAAGGGGGTTTGGGAAGTGATAGGTCTGGTAAAGGGCATAAAGAAATATCAAGATTTATAAGAATGAATATGCTAATAATAAATTAAAAACTAAAAATAATTTGTCCAAGATCATATAACTAATCAGTATCAAGTTTACAAGTTGAGGACTATCCTTTTGCTAATCCCTAGTCAGCTTCATTAACTAAAGAGCAAAAACTAAATGAAGGAAATCCGAAAAAAAGTACAGTTGTACAAAGCAACTAAAGATAGTACTAAATACTGAGCTTTTCCACTTGAGTCTTTAATCTGCCCTAAAGAAAAAAATCTTCCTAAGAAGCTGCTTGGGCTCTAATCTCAAAAGGAATGACCTTTACTCTCCAGAAGTCACCAATGTTGGGCTGCTCTTACTTAAATACTCTGTTTATGTGTAGGGCAGATGGGGGGGGGGGCACCAAAGTTCTCCATGACACAGGTCGTGAATTAATTTTTCTCAAGAGAAACACTTAGGATATAATGTTGCTGATGTACTCATGTAAAATCTGAAGAAAAAAAATCAGAATTTATATAGACAAGCAAAGAACTGAGGGTTCAGAATAAGCACCCAAATGCTCTTTCATTTTTATGGGAAGGGGGAAAAAACATGTTTACTTTAAAATACATATCAGAGAATGCAAAATCCAGTTCTGAAAATATTTCGGAAATCATAATTTCAAATCCTTTTAATTATTTATTTAAAACACACATCAGAATTCTAATACAAATAAATTAGAAGTATATTTTTAAATAGTCTCTGAGATAACTGTTCTCTCTCAAAATAGCTTCATACCTAAATAAACTTTTAGTCTATCATTGAGTACAGCTGCAAATAGGACAACAAATTACAGCATTTCCTAAAAACTAGATCTATATTAGATTACTCACAAATTCACTTGTAGTAAACAGCATATTCTCTTTATAAATCCTCAAATAAGTTTTACGAGTTACAATACTCACAACAGAGGCAAAGACCAAAGGATGCCATTTGCCAAAATAAAGCAAAACGAAATTTCAAAATTTTTGAAATCACTCAGTGGTGTCATACAAAATGTTTATGGCAAGGGTTGACTAAGCTATCCTTGGCATAGATTGGGTTCTTCCAAAATTAGAAATTCCAAGATAACCAGAAGTACAATGGACCAAAAAGAAACAAGGAATTTTAGCTGAGGTAGCGTCCCTAAATCATAACAGGCATGCCCAATACTATGCATCTTAAATGAACAATAGGCTGGGTTTGTTCACTGTACTTTAAGCAATAGGGTTTCATGCTTCCAACACTGTGTATCCTTGTCCCTAACAGCTCCCTAATTACTCAAGTCATTCAACAAGCACTGATTAAATACTACTTGTGCCAAGCGCTTAGGTACATACCAAAAAAAAAAAAAGAAAACTTTGTGATCTTGTTGAGGAAACAGCACCCATAAAAATTAAGGACCAGGACCAGGGAAAACCATAAAATACTCTAAGATTCCTATCTTCTTTATTGTTTTTTGGTGCTGACATCTTTACATATTGTAGTGGATTGAATTATGTCCCCCCAAAACTCAATGGAGTTTGAACTGTGTCCCCTGAGTTTTATGTATTAGAAACTTAGCCTCCATTGTGACTGTTAAGAGGGTGGGAAATCCAATTATGGTAATTGAAGATGGGGCCTTGAAGAGGTGATTGGATTGTAGGACCTTGCCATAGTGAATGGATTAAAAATGGTGGTCAGCGGTGTGGTTCTGAGGGCTTTAAAAGAAGAGGAGAATCTGTCTCTGTTCTCTTTACTTCCACCATCTTGCAATGTGAGACCTCTGGTTCACTGTTGACACCACCAGATGGACTTTGGACTTTACAGCCTCAGAAACTGTAAGCAATAAATTTCATTTTCTTTATAAATTACCCAGTTTCAGGTATTTTGTTATAAGCAACAGAAAACAGACTAATACACATTACTATTACTATGGAAATTATATGTACAAGTTACAAAAAGGAAGGACTAGAGATCAGGAAGCTCAGATTCCTTCTGTGGCCTTGGGCCAGTCACTGGGCCTCTATGGGCCACCAAGCAAAGAGAGTTCTACATTAAATGATCTCAAGTCTTTGCAGTTCTAAAATTCTATGATTCTCAATTAGATATCATTTTTAATGGAGTCCTTTAGAATCTTAGGAGACATGGTAATCTAATTCTATATGCTTCGATGTGCTTCAAGTTTCAGAAAACCAACTAAGTATATATGACACCACCCTACACACATTTCACTCACTCTAAAGAGAACTTTTTATGACCCTTCAGTCACTTACTAAGGCTGTCTTTCATGTAAATGTTCTTTAATTTTAATTTCAAATAATACACCCTGTAATCCAAATACAATTCAACTTTTAAAAATTAAAAGGATCACATCTTTATATATTCTAGACGTGTATATACTCTAGAAGTCAACAGCACATTTCCTTCTCATCATTCTTACGAAAATATTAAAAGAACCTTGGATAAATAAGCACTTAAAATATATCATATGGGTCAGATGGTCATCTAAATCCCAACTTAGTAGGTACAAGAAGAGGAAAAAAGGGGACTGTGTGGAATGGCATAAAGTAGTTGTCCTTTCTTAGGACCAGCTACGTAAATTGTGGGACCCAGAACAAAATAAAATGCAGGACCCCTTGTTTAAAAATTAAGAATTTCAAGATGGTGACAGTGTAACTTTAAAACAAGCACAATCCTGTGTGCTGTTCAGGTCACATGCCCATGAATTCAGCCCCATTCCTCTTTAATATTAACACAAACATGTCCTCAGTAACAATCCATTATGGAGACAGACCATGCAAACACTTCTTTAAGCACTTAAACATAATATCAATTTAGAGAACTACTCAATTTAATACCAACTGTTTTACAGTCCTGTGTTTAGGATAAGGGGCTATAGAGCATATTGGCTGAGAGGGTAAAGACTATTAACTCAGAATACCTACGTTCAAATCCCACCTCTACCCCTACTGGCTGTGTGGCCTCATGCAAGTGATTTGCCCTCTCTAGCCTCAGTTTCCTCATCTATAAAAAGGGCATATCACTCAATTCACAGGGTTATTAATATATGTTTAAAATGAGTTAATATGTGTAAAGCACTTAAAACAGTGCCTAGCACAAATTGCTATAAAAGCCATATGACTAGTTATTTCTATCTACAAAGTCTTCACAGAAAGTTAATCTAAAGGACAAGCTTTAACTTCTGAAAGCTGTTCTTTAATTAATAATTCAGTTCCATTAGTATTTATTAAACACCTACTAAGCAACCCTCCCTTGGTAATATGTCTCCTCCTCTTTATCATTCTCTCTTCACTAGCTACTTCAGTCTTCTTGGTAGAAAAAAAATTCACTTGACCATAGCCCTTCCACTACTGTTATCTGGCTAAGATGAATGCCTAGTTTTCAAGAATATTTTCAAGAAATACAGAAAAAGTAAAAGATTTGGCTAACAGCAAAAACAAATAATATGAATGACACTTATTTGAATTTTATATTTATATCTTAATGCTATTCTTCCTGTGACTTTTTTGTTTTTTTAATAAGTATTTAAATGGTCCGGCCCAGTGGCACACTCGGTAGAGTGCGGCACTCCCACCAAGGGTTCGGATCCCATATAGAGACCGGTCCGCTCACTGGCTGAGCACGGTGCAGGCGCGACACCGAGGGTTGCGATCCCATTGCCGGTCGCAGTACGGGCACGACACCGAGGGTTGCGATCCCGTTACCGGTCACGAAAAAAAGACAAAAAGGGGAAAAAAAAAAATAATAATAATAAGTATTTAATAATGGGTAAACAAGTGAGAGCAGTACAATATAGACATGAAATAAAATTACATGGATTCTAAATTTCTTTTTCCAGCAACCATCTCATATATACCATATTCTCTTGTGGTAGTCAACAAAAACCTTTTATCAAATATTTTATATTCAATTACTGGCATTAAAAAATATTCCTGGCAATAAAATTTCATTGAAATTGGCATTTACATTTGTAATTTGTAAATTACTCTAAGGCATTTATACACCTCCAATTAATGAAATTTTAATTAGTAGTTTTCCCTACTTATAGCATGTAAAACACAGATTAAAAAGCAGACAACAACTTAAGCTTGTATGCTTATATGGTGGAACTACAGTTAAGAGAGAGTTCTCAGTTTTACAGGGTAACTTTTCTTAAGTGTTAAAACAAACTGGGAAAATATTAGTAATAATACCTTTAACCAAAACAATGCCCAGTGGAAATTAAAAAGTAATCAAAGACTCCATAATCAATACATGGTCCCTGTGTGCTATGTGAAACAATAACAGTTCTTACACTTCAGGACAAGTTACTTGATAGAAGAAACAACAGAAAGTAGTTTTTGATTGTTAAACCTCTGAACAAAATTACCTTAAGGTGAAAAGTCACAAGTATAACACAAAAACTTCACCAATTCGGGATTTGTGTCTCTAAAGAAGTATACATATACGAGTAAGAAGTTTCTGGCTGTAATAGAAGGTAAAATAGCCAAAAGTTTAGAGATTTTATTAGCTAAAAGGTGTGCCCAGCTAACCAAGGGAGTAGCAAAAAGTTTTGTTACAAATAAAATCTAAAATCGGGTCCCTTAAATTCATAAGGACGATTGATTCATTTGCTCCCGTATCAGCAACGACAGAAGCCTCCGCCAAATCTTTTAGATTTAGTGCATACACAATCTCTTGCAAAATCCTATCATTAAGTGATAAAGGTATAAAAAACAATTATTCGCCAAGCAACCTCTCAATTTACCCGACTTTCCTGCCTTGCTCACGTCTACCATTCTGAAAACCATTAAGAGTTACAGCCCTAAGTGAAAGCCACTTGAAGAGTCGTTAACATCCATGCTTTGGTATGAAAACACCAATTAAATAAACCGCCAATCAACTTTAGACCACATGCAAATGCAACTGTTCCTGGCCCTGACCTGAAGCCTGAGAAACTCAAGACCCTTTACTGTAACAATCTGCCCTAGTTAGCGACCACCGGGATAGGGGGGGTCTCATCTGGGGGCTAGAAGAGAGAGGAGAAAGTTACAAGAAAGGCCCCAGCGCTGAGTGCATGTACATGTACAAACTGCTCTTCACCTCAAGTTTATTAATGCTCTCCCCACCCCAGGATTTTAATCCGGTTTGGCCAGGAGGGAGAAAAAAGGCCGGACGGGCCCACGGAGAGGTGGCTATTTCCTGGTTAGTGTATGACGGGTAATCGTGAAGCATCCATCTTCCGCTGTGTCGTAGACCCAGAGCCGGAGTGCAGTCCCCTTCCCTGGAGCACCAGCCCCGAGCCCGGCCAGTCTGCGGCCCCCGCTCCCCGCGGCGAAGTGACCCAGGTTCCTTCCCGACCCCCACGGTCCCCAGGACTCCCAACCCAGGACTGCGGAGCCATTTAGGTCCGGGGCGTGGGAAGAGGCCAAGGTCCTCGGGAGCGGAGCCCTGTCCGGGAAGCGCACGGAAATGCCTCCTCCCAGCTCCGGGGTTCGTAACCTGCCAGGCCCAACCGGAAGGAGCGCTGAGCGGCCGCGGGCTCCACCGGGCCGCCGGGCCCTCCAGGCCGCGCCGGGCCTACCG
>NW_007727286.1:133292-155578 GCF_000696425.1 Galeopterus variegatus | reverse complement strand
CGTAACCGCCGCCGCGCGGCAGAGGGCTCCGCTCGGCCTCCCGCATCCCGCGCGCCGCCCTGCAGGCCCCGCCGGGCACCCCTTGGGTCCCGGAAGCGGTGGCCCGGCCGGGCCGGCGGGCACTCAGGCAGGCGCCGTACAGACGACGTCGGGCCTGGCCGGACCTCGCGCCTCTCGGATGGCCTGGCCCTCACCTCGGCCGCGTCCCGGCCCTTCGGGTTGTGTGATCTTGGCCAAAACGCGTAACTTTCCCTGGCAGCGAAATGGGGCTGGTCGTCTGAGCTGCCGCCTCTCTAGCTTGGGAGGGCAACCCAAATAACACTTTCCAGGCACTCGTCTACCGTCGCGAATGAGTCACAGGCTCCTGCAGTCATCGTTATGGGAGATTGTTAAACTTGCACAGGGTTGGATACGTGCTTTAAAGTCATTTGGACCTTATTTATTTATTGGACCCCTACTATTCAATCAAGAAGTACTGGGCTAGGTTGAAATTCATTTATTTGTTCACTTATTATTTGTTGTACTTGCCACAAAAAGATGGTAAGCTCCTCAGAGTAGAGATCCTGTTGCCGTATTTCCTGTGTCTAGAAACAGTGCCAGATCCTAGTAGGGACTCAAAAAATGTGTCAAATAAGTACATGAATATGGCACCACCATCTACATACACTGTTCTGTAAGCCAAAAATCTGGAAATTGTCCTCAGATTGTCTCTTCCTCTCAACCATCAGCAGGCAACAAGTTCTAGCATTTGGTCTCTTAAAGATGTCTCAAGAGTTCATTTCTCCTCTCCTTCCTCTGCCAGTAACAGGCAATCTTTCTCATCACTATATACTGCAAGTCTCCCAGGAAGATCCCTGCCACCAATCTTCCCACCCTCGCTGCTTATCATCCCCAGCAGGTGCCAGAGTGATCTTTCTGAAAAGAAACCAGATTATATCACTCTCTGGTTGAACACAATCCTTGAATATTGGGTAAATAAATCATGGAATCACCACTAAGGTTTTCATCTGCCAGAAACTATTCTGAACTCTTTACAAAATGTATTGCCTCATTTAATCCTCACAAAAACCCTTTGCAACAGGTACTGTTAGTATGTTCCTGTTACAAGTGAGGCACAGAGAGGTTAAAGTGGCTTACTGAAAGACCAGACCCAGGCAGTAGGGTTCCAGAATCGGTCCACCCTGTACAGCCATTTTAAAAATGAAATAGATCTACATGTATTAGCATGGAATCATATCCAAGAGTTACTTTTAAATGAAAAAAGTTTAAAATAGAGTATAATTCTATTTTAAATGATAATGTTAATCTACCTGTAGAAAATAACCTGGAAGATTACAACTCAAACCATTGCCAGTGGTTAACTTTCTACTTTGTACATGCCTGTGTTTGAGTGTTTTTTACAGCAAGCATATACTATGTATATAATCAGGGAGAAAAAATTCCTTGCTAAAGGATAAACTCCAAATTCCTTAGCCTGTTAACATGCACCTGCACAATAGATCCCCAATTTGTCTCTCCAACTTTACCACCCACCAATCTGTATGCTCTGCCTTCACACGTGTATTTCCAAAATATACCAAGTTCTTTTACACCTTCGTGCCTTTGCGCTTAATATTCCCTTTATCTACAATGCCCTGCTTCACTTTGTCCATTAGATACTATCCTTCCAGGCTTAGTTGAATTAGCACCTTTTCAGTGAAACCTTGCATGATGCCCTTGGGAGGCTGAGCTTTCCTTCTTTGAGATTCCAATAGCATTTTGTATGTTATGTCATAATTGTTTATTCCCATTTCCTCTTCTGTACTACATTCTGATCTTTTTTGGCAGGCATTATCATCTTTTTATCTTTACATCTGTCCCAGCTGCTGTGATAGTGCTTTTCACGTCATAGACATTCAACAACTATTTGCTGAATGAATGAAGACATAAGTAAAAAGTCAAATAGTATACCGGGATTTAAAGAATGCTTTCTAATAGTTTAGGAGATGTCACAAGGCAGTACCTGACTAATTGCTGAATGAATCATACACCAGTAATTGATATAGAAATCAGAAGAGGCATCTTATACATCTTTGTATAGCCTCCAGAGCACCTAGCACAATGACTTGCTCATTGTGGAAGCTCCGTGAATGCTCTGTGAATGAATAATTACTGCTTTTGAATGAAGTGATGATGGGCAATTGAAGAACAAGCAGTATTAAGTGCTGCATTAAGAGGGACAAGTAGCTTCTTGCTTAAATATCCATCACCAGCCTCCACAGATCTGAGGCAGTGAGCATCTGCTGGGTGTTGTGGGGAGCACTGGACTGGCAAATGCTTGGGGGGGTGGGGTGGGGAGGACACAAGAAAAAGTATAAAGTATTCATTTGGGGAGAGTAGACTTAAAACTAGAAAATTTTACACACACAACAGAATGGACGTGACAGTGTTCAAAAAAACTGCACAAAATGTGCCCAACTGTGCAAACGTTTGACTGTCAGTATTTGAACACTGGGCAATGAGAGAAGGGGAAGCCCTACTTCAGTGGGATGTTTGGTAACATTTAATGGAGGGAAAGCATGTAGGGCCATTAATTCAACGACTATATGGAGCATGTATGTTCCAGGAACTCTGGTAAGTACTAGGGGAATGATGCTAATAAATGGTATTAGGTGTAAAAAGTTTGGTAACAGTTGATATAGAAAGAAGGAATAGGAGACAAAGTAACTTATTAGAGGGAAAGAAGTGTGGCTTCAAAGATACAGTCACAGGCTGCATAATGACAGATTGCATATACGACAGTGGTCCCATAAGTTTATAATGGTTATACCATATACCTTAGGTGTGTAGTAAGCTATACCATTATAAGTTTGTGTAAGTATACTCTATGATGTTTGTACAAAGACGAAATCACCTAGCAATGCATTCCTCAGAACATACCTCTGTTATTAAGACTGTACTTGGAAACTGATGACTTCAAGGCTACATAACAGGGCTAAGGGGCACCATCAAAATTAAGGTGGTTTTGCCGCACCAGGAAGTAAAAAATATCGAAATATCTTATTTCCACAGTTTCTTCATCTATATTAATGACCTCATTCTCTGACACCAAAATGGGGGGGGAGGGGTAATGCTAGTTTAAGGAGATATCTACCTCCCCCAATGGCTGTACAGAATTTTGCTATGGTAGTGCTAATAAGACTCAATTTTGGTTAAAAAGCTTATGATGAGTAAGCGACCCAGAAAACCACACTTTCAGTTTTTTATTCTCATTCTGAGTAAACATGATCATCAAGTCTTGGGGTATGGGTGACAACATATCTTTTGATTTCTATCATCAGCTACCTTTTCTTTGAAATTCTATTTCTTCTTTCTACTTTGTTATGTTTATCTTGCCAGTTATTAAGAAAAGGGACAGTCCTTCTATTGCTATTTGCCACTTTCCACCTCTACCTTTTCTGTTCTAGCTTAAACGTTTTAGACACCAAACAACTTTATGATTGCTCTGAGTTCTTTCTTTAGGAAGCCATCACTTAAAACACTTGATTCTTGAACCAAGGAGCAACTAAAGCCATTACTTTATTTGGGTGTTTCCTATTTCACTGTCTCTCAGTTGTTTTTTGGTTTTGGGGGGTTTTATTTTTGTGTGTTTTTGGTGGGTTTTTTTGTGCCCGGCCAGTTATCTCTCTGTTTTCAAACTGATCTAACAATGATACAGGGCAAGGAACAGCAGCTGCCACATAATAAAATGATCCTTGCCAATTAGGTGTAACTCCAGTAAGGCTGTCTCCCTCCCTTCTTCTTCCGAATGAGGGGTTCCATACCCTTTGCATCAGACTTAGACTTGTAGACTGAAAGGGACCTCAAGTATTACGAAACACAGAACTCTCCACTTCATAAATGATGAAGCACGGACCAAAGTAGTCAAGTTATATGAACTCATCAAATTAATAGCTGACCAAAATAAAAACTAGGTTTCCTGACTTCCAAACCAATGTTGTCTTCCTTACACCATGCTAATTTCTACTGTGTAGATAGCTAAGACATTTTTTCCTATATTGTGGGTTGAATGGGCTTTGGTGGGCTAGCTTAGGAACCTATTTTTTATGGTTGCTATGAGAAAATGAATTCTGAGTTGTGCCTCAAGAATTCGAAATACATCTTTCGACCTCCCACTCATCCTCTCCCCACCCTGGTGAATGTAGTATCTGGCCAGCAGGAATGAATGAAGAAGACTATTTTATAGTCTTAATAACTTGCTTGGAAATTAAGAGAACACAATTTATTTATCAAACCAAAGAAAATATCTATACAGGCAGATTCCTCAAAATTGAGGATTGATGTTTAGGGTGAATCTTTTAGAATTATCCAAATTAACCACTTGTCTTTCTCAGAAATAAATGTTATTAATGCTTCCTCCACCAACCAGCTGCAAAACTACACACTATTATTTGAAGGAGAAGCACAGAAAATCAACTTACTACCTGGGACATATGGGAGAGGGACCTAAAAGTCCCAGATATTGAGGTGATATAGGATTGACTAGGACCTCTCTTTTTTAATAATAAAGCAAAAAAAGGGAGGGGAGGAAGGGTAACTTAGCATAACTTGTGAAAATATTCACTGAAGTCATCTATATATTACCACTTTGCATAATTATGACAAAGCATTAGAGATTATTCTCATCATTAAATATGTCAAATTAGATTATTTTATTGCAACACCAACCTCTTGTTCATAGTTTCTTAGTTTTCATACTTTGTTGGTTATATAGTTGGGTTTTCTGCTCTCAGATTTTAATATAAGATGAAGGAACAGTGCTGACCTAGGAACTGGAGGACAATTTAGCTTCTACAGTTAGAAGCAAAGGCAGTGGCAGAGAATCCGACCAATAGCTTCACATTCTATTGAGCCAGTTTGTAAAAATCTTGGGGAAGAATATGGCAGCAGTGCCGTCTCCCAAAGCATCATATAGAAAACTTTTTAATAGTCTCTTTGGACATCAGCTTATCGTTTAGTTTCTGATCTGCATGGAATGGCAAATCCATGATTTTGTTACATACTGTATTCCTAAAAATGTGTTACAAATGTGTTGAGTATGTGGAAGTTGAATAAATTTATGTTATAAATAAATGGTTGTTTGTAGAGAATGAACAATAGTACCTCACTATTAGAGATATTTTTGATAACATCTTCCCAGTGTTTCATCTAAATTCTTTCATTGTCTTCTTTTACATAAAACCAACCAGCTTGGATGATCAGTAAACAACCAATAAGGGCTTAGATGTGCCACTTTTGACAAGTGTCACACTCATGAGAACCAGGCCTTTCAACAGCATTTTCAATTTTATGTTTTCCACATATTTTCATATAAGAATAAAATGCATTAAAATATTCAAATATTGCACAAACAGTGATTTGCATACAAAGATGCTAACACCATTGGCTTGTAGTAGGTTTTGCCATGTTATTGATCTGAAGACTTGTTCATCAGAGAATGTACAAAAATCTAAATTTGGCATCCAAAAGGGGGCTTAGAGGTATTGAATGTGAAAAAAAAAAGTGTCACTTTTGTCAAAATCAAATGTGTTTGAGATGGAGACTGTTTATAAATAACAGGGAGGACAATTATACCAACATTGTAATTGCTTGTTCTCTTTGTCTCACATTCCCCTATTTCTCCCAAGTTAAGTGGCAAGGAGAGTAAAGGGACCACTGGAGGAACACTTGCAGAATGGCTACATGTACCAGGCCTTGTACAGGATAACTTGTACAAATCCCCTGATGATGGACATAGCCAACAGGGTATCTTACATCAGAAGAAAGTAAAATAAAATAACCCCAAGACTCCAGAAGCTAACTTCAATAAGACTTGTTTGTTCGACTGAGGAATAAGAGTGAGAAAGAACCTTTAATCGTTAGAAAAGGACCCAATAAAACTGTACATAAATGGATCATTAACAGTGTGGCTTTTATATATCTGTGTAGTATGGAGAGTAATTTCATAGGAAACAACCAGATTTCTGATACTTTTTAAAGAAATAGTTCTGATGCTAATTTTACTGTATGTCTAGGTATGATTAAGGACTTATGCTTTGAAGGTAGATTTATGTGCCAGGGACTCAAAATTCATGACATATTTAAGGCTCTACATTCTCTGCTCAAACAGATGTACCAAACCTGGTACTAAGAATAAGTGTGTAAGGAAATAGATAACTATTTCTATTTTAGGTTCTTTCTTCCTCTTCAGACCCCGCAGCAGAGAAAAAGTCAAGAATCCTCCTCTCTCGATAGCCAGATCTAAGACCTAAACGGGCTATTGAGCAATAAACGGGGTCTCTAGCATCACAATTTTCTGGTTACCAACCATTTTTAGGTGTTTCCTTGAAACATCTCTCTTCTGAAAGCATTCTGAAGTATAAATGCCCAAACTGAAAAAAATACTTGGGAGTCCCATGCCTGGAAGATATGGAAAAAGGAAACTTCCAAAAGGCTGTAGTCAGTCAATGATGAAATTTCTACTTTTGGGCATTTCTTCAGAGAGAGAGGAATTGGCTGTTCAGAAATAGAAAGTGTCCTAGAATCAGCAGGCCCAGATTTTAGACCCACTTCTTCCTCTAATCAACTGAGTACTCTTTGTTCCAGACTTCTGTGGAACCTCAGATTTGCCTTCTATATAAGAGGAATTAGTACTAATCCCCCTTTAAAGGCTTTTTCAGTTTGCTGTATGTGATCAGCCCTAGCACTTAAACACCCTCCTGAATATACAGAAAAGTGGAAGAATTATTTACAAATTAGGACATATCTTTACTTGTATACTATAAATCCTATAACCTCTTCAAGAAATTAGGCCAGACTAGCAAATATGTAAGGACTAATGTAAGTACATTTCAGTAAAACCAGTTGTAAGGTACATTTCTAATCAATCTTTTTAGGCTTCTGATATGGCAAATTAGAGGTAAGTACTCTGATTAAGTCTTCATCCTTTTGGCAAACAAGTATATGGATCAATGTACTTGGCCATAGTGAAAAATGCCCTTAGTTTTTCACTTCTGTATGATGTCTTCATAATGTCTTCTTCAAGGAAAGTCCAAACTAGCAAAGCTGCAACAATATCAGCAAAAAGTGGATCTTAAGGTCAGCAGTCATGCCATAAAACTCAACATGAAGACATCATTAACAGCCTTAAATTCCTGAAGTAGGCGGGCGTTAGAAGGTGGAATCAGCGACCTCTGGGGGGAACAGGTGGAGGAGGATGGAAGGTCTCCCTGGTTGGAGGCCTGAAATGAAAGATAAAGCAACTCTATTTAAAAAGTAATTCAATTAAATAGTTCTTTGGCATCCACAATTTGTTGCAAACTTGGTATACTATGCACAAGACACATTCCTTAATTGAGACTGGACACACATATGGACCTCTGAGTGACATACAATCCTGGCTCCCCATCCTGGCTGCACATTAGAATCACCAGTGGAGCTCTTAAACATCCTAATTCCCAGGCTCCATCCCAGACCCACTTCATCATAATCTCTAGATGACAGGGCTCAAGCACCAAAAATGTTAATAGTGTTCCTCTGCCAACGAGTTGTATTAAACAAGCCTTTTATTTTCTGATGCTTTGTCATCTTGGGGCCTTGCTGACCCTCCTAGGGTAAGCTAATTCCCAGAGGTAGCAAACAAGTTGCCTGCCTGCAAGCAACAAGCATGCCTTTCACATGCAAACCAACCAACTCAGACCCATACCTCAACCACCCCTTTTATGGGGCTGTTACACTCAGAGTCACTGTCCATTTGCCCTATCACTCCAGAGCCTGGTACCAGAAAACAAGGGACAGCCCTGTGCTCCAGAGCCCACTGAAATTATCCAAACTAGCCATTCCTAAATCTTCTTACCCTACCTCACCTGTTTCTTCCCATGGAAACCACAATACAAGCTCTTGCCCACATTTTCCCTCACTCCCTCTGCCTTCTAACCCTGTGCTTCCCCATGTGGCCCCCTGTGGTATGGCATGTCCCCTCCTCTTGGTATCTGTGAATCATCTCCTGATCCGTTGACTTTGTCAGGCCTAAATAATAATAAAACCTGTAGTTTAAAATACCAAAGATTCTAATAGGCAGCCAAGCCAGAGACACACTGGAGTAGAGAGGTCTACTAAAAAAGGAACTGAGAAATTCCAAGCCTGCTTCTTAGGACTACTTCCTCTTGGTATCACTAAGTGTTATCTCAACTCCAAATGTGCTTTCCCAGAAGCCCCTCTTATCTTATTCTGGAAAGCTTTTGAATGGTCCTAAATGACACTCCAGGTAGACTAGGGTGAGTGTGTTTACAGATAGGCTCAACGACTGCAGATGGCATTTCCACGTGTGTGCTATAAAACCAATATTTAATTTCCTTAGAAGCAAGTCAATAAGTCAAGAAAGAGACCTTTGTCAGGTGCTGTAATTGAACCACACTACCCTGGAGTTGCATACTTGAGGACTGAGTGAATGAGTAAACATTTATTAAATGTCTTTTGAATGCAAGTTTTGTGTAGGTCAGCGAAATGACAAAATAATTGGGGAAAGAGGTGCTGTCCCAGGAATAAGAAAGGGAGGCAGAAGTAAAAAAAGAATGACCACAGACATCCTCAGGAGGCCCTGCTCTGCTCCCCAGGAATAGATGGTTTTGTGTGGTTGTGAGTGACTGAGCTTCATCCAACAAAAACAAATGGATGGTCTGTCTCCTTCCTTCTCCTCAGCCTGCCCCACAAACTGTGGGCTTATAGGAGAGAGCCGAAGGACAGTCGGGTAACAGTATTCATTACCTGAGCAGGTTTAGGCAACCTTCCTTTCCCTTCCCTTTCCCTCCCTCTCTTCCTTTCTCCTTTCTCCCTTCCTTCCTTCCTTCCTTTTTTCCTTTTCTCTCAACAAACATTTGTCTACTATGCATCTACTCCTGTGTGTGGTATATAACAGCAAGTAAGATGGGCATGAGTCCAACCCTCAAGATGCTGTAAATGTGCAGCTGAGACAGACAACAGGCAAAATCAGTGAGCTGTACTGAGTGTTTGATAGGAGAAGTTCAGAACCCATGGGAATGTACAGCAGAGACATTTATGAGCACATCTCCATGTGTGCAAGTGCAGCTTCCCTGAAAGTGTTTTCTCATTTGCCAAACAGAGGTAAAGATGTCTACACTGGAGTACTGTGTGAGGCTTGGAGGTGACAACTGGAAAGTACATAGCACAGCTTCTGGCTTAGAGTAGGCACTCAAGAAATAAAGCTAATGATTTTATTATGATCGTGAAAGATCTGTTCTGAGATCTTTTCCCCATGTATGCCCCGTGAGCCTTACATTTTATCTGCCACTACAAACAAGTCACGATTCCCTTCCAGCCTCTCTTCTTCTTTCTGCTGCCCCAAAGTGCAGTTAGGGTGAGCATAAAGCATACGTACCATCTCTATGTTTCATTCTGAGGAACAACTCTAGCTAAAGATTGGAAGCTCCATCTCAGTGAAATGGATTTGAGATTAGAGATGTATCAGGACCAGGGAGGTAAAAGGACACTGGGAAGCTGGAGCTGAAGACACGACCATCCTGGGCACTGGCTGCTTCCTCCTCCCAGTTCAGGGTGAGGTCTCAGTGATGATGAGTTTGGTTCAAGAACTCAGCAATCCTGATGTTGGTTAGTGTTCTTTTAAAGTAGGGCTGTTATTTTAGCTCGTATGCATTTGTGCTGTCATACACAAGTTTTAAAATGTTTAAAATATTCTTTTAACTTCTCTAACAGCCTCTGTCTTGTTCTCTGACCTCTCTAGTCCCTGCTAGAGACTCCACAGACCTCTTTACACTAAGCCTCTAAAGGATTAACTCTTGGTACTACAGGAGGCCTTCAGAAGTATGTTCTTTTTAAGGCAGGGGGTGGAGAGTCGCTGGCCCGTAGAGGGATCTGAACCTCTGACCTTGGTGTTATAAGGCTGTGCTCTATTCAACTGAGCTAACCAGCCAGACCCCAGAAGTGTGTTCTGATTAGGTGGTGCATAGATTGTTTGTGATAGGCAAACCACTCGTCAAAGGCAAAATAAGCTCCAGAACAAAGAAGCAATCACTCAGCAAGAATTTGGCTTTTTTTTTCCCAACTGTCACAGGATCTTATCAATGTAGAGCATGATATTGTCAGCTGCCTACCTGAAGGAGCAAGAGAAATGCCACGCAAAAGTATAATGCATCTACTCCTGTTCCTATCACCTTCTGCCTTCCTTTTCTTTGTTTCTTCCACTAAATATACTAGGAACTTACAGCAAGTGGAAGTGTGAAGTCTCCTTCCACTATCTATAACCCCCTACACCATGGTAGATAACTTGATGGCTAATTGTTTATAAGCTTAGGAAGTCCAACTCAAGCAGTACCAATCCATCCACCCATCCATTCATTCATTTATACAATAAGTATTTATGAAGTTCCAAATGTGTGCTAGTTACTGTGCCAGGCACTGGGGATCATAGAAAAAGATTCAAAAATCAAAAACAGCTTCTATTCTCACAAGGTTCACCATTCACTTGACAAGACAGATATGTAAACAGGGTTGCAACATGGAATGTATTATAATAGAGGTGTTTGGGAAACCAGAAGAAGACTCACTCTGCATGGAAACATCAGAGGCTTCACAGAGGAGGTGATGTGTGGACTGAGTAGGAATTTTCTAAGTAGAGATTAGAAAGGAGTAGGAAGACAGCATTCCAGGCCAAAGGAACAGACTGGGCAAAAAAAACAGTATGAAATAGTACAGCTCAGTGGGAATTCTTAAGGGGTGGAGCATAGGCGAATACAGGAGAGGGGTGGGACTTGAGGGTAGGCAGGACCAGAGCATACTAAAATATACAGAATCAGATTTGAAGCCTGTATTCCAGGAAATGACTTCATCAGCTATTTCTGTTCTGGAATGTGCACTCCGGTTGCAGTGTGGAGGAGGGACTGACTGGAGGTATGGAGGTAAGTGTGGGCCTACAGGGGTGAACTTGGTGACTGGCAGATGGAAAGGAGGGGGTGGAGCTGAGAGCTGAAAGGGCAGCAGCACGGACAGACCTGGAGACACACTGGACGTGGGAGCTGCAGGGGAGGCATGAGTCGAGGATGGCTCCTGGGGCTTGGGAATGGAGAGAATGGTACTGCTATCCTACACTGGGACCTCATGAGAAGAAGGCAGTTTGGGCAGAGAATGTAGGCGGGCTGATGAGTTCAGTTTTGCACAAGCTGTGTTTGAGATATCTGTGGGACATCTGAGTGAAGATCTCCAGTCAACAGTAGGAAAGAGAAGGCCTAGTTGGAGATGGAGATTGGGAGTTTTTGTCTCCTGGTGGCAATTCAAGCTCTGGTGACAGCACACAGAGTAAGCAGAGGAATGTGTCAGCACTGGGACAGCACGGTGAGTGCATGGAGGCTGCAACCCCCAGCACTGCTTGAGAGAGGAGGGGGGTTCAGGAGAACATGGGCAGAGAACATGCTAATTTCCAGACCTGAGAGTGGAGCTGAGGACACCAAGGTCAGCCTCCCCTCCCGTCTGTAAGTAGGTCAAGCATTGAAGCCATTCAGGAGAGAGGCTTGTTTTATTCTTTGCTCAAAGATCTTCTCATTTTATCATGAAAACTGCATACACACTTACAAAACAACTGCATACTTGCAAATCTTTTTTCACACCAAAAATGCACCCAAGTCTATTAATTACAGACTTCTTTGCAAACACTGCTTCCTTAGTAAAAAATGTTTTCCTCCTTTTCTCTCCCCATCCTTATCACAACATGCTTCCAGACTCCGCAAATAATTCATCTGCCATCTCTTTTTACACATTTAAATGCATCCCAGTTTCTATCCTTTAATTTTTGGAACCTCTTTCCCTGGTTGTTCCCTTTTTCTCTTCCATTAACAAAATTCCACAGAATCTTTTTAGCTATAGTTTCAAGACTTACAACATTTTTATCTTGGTCCAACTAGACAACTGCCTTCAAAGTCTGCAAACTTCAGGAATAAAAGGTCTTGGATCTTGGATCTCCTCCCCCAAAACCTAGACTTACTTAGACAGGTGTAACACAAAGATTAAGAAACTAGGTCCTGGAGTCATGTGTACCCAGGTTTGCCACACAGAGCAAGTCTCAACTCAATCTCAAGCCCCAGTTTGTACATCTGCAAAATAGGATAATACTAAATTAAATATCTACCTCTTAGGGTTGTGAAGATAATTAAATGAGATAATGCGTTTAGTGAGTTTAACATACTACCTGCTACATAGTAAGCTCTCAGTAAATAATAGCATCTATTATCATAATCTCTCGTGGTAAGCCCCCTCCCCAATCACCAACTATACAATAATTTTCAAGCAATAGAACATACTGCAAATTCAGGGCATTAGACGAGATTATTGCTAAGACTCCTTCTGGGACTAATATTCTAATATATGCCCTCTCGTTTATACCAGTGAAACATGCCTGGTGAGCGTGCTGCAGCTTGGGGCTGTGGCACGTTTGGGTAGCAAGTGTCAGTTTATGACTGCTGCTGGGAGCACATGGAAAAGTGGAAAATAGCAAAGGGAGAAATGGAAAGTTCCTTAGCATAGAGTCAGGCTCTCTTTCCAGAAGACTGGAAGAAAGATCTTCTTTCTGCAGTTTCTGAACAAACTCCACTGATGAGCTTCATCTAAGTTAAAGTTTCAAAATGAAAAAAAAAAACCTTGATTGGGGGGAAAAAAAAGCTTCCTCCTTTCTTATCCATCTCCCCTCCCCCAACATACCTTATATTTTAAACATCAAAGAATTAAACTCCTAAGACAAGCCTAGGCTTTTATTCCCAAGGGCTCCTTTCTGCATGGACAGACAGACAAGCTAGCTTTGACCACTTTTTCCATTACTCCACAAGACCATAGAAAGGTTCCTACCAGAGGCCCAAGGACCCAATAACACAGATGTACATCAGAGCCCAGTAAATCAGTTAAACTCTTTAGTTTGATGCTCACCTCCAAATCTCCAGGTGTTTACTCCTCTCCTGTACAAAAAATCACTCTTAAAGTTGAGCTCTGACTATAGGCCAAGAATCCAATCCTCATGACTCTGTGAGGAAGGTCTCTTTCCATCCCCATTTCACAGTCAAAGACATTGAGGCACATGAAAGTCAGATAATTCATCTAAGTTCACAAGTGGCTGCCAGAGACGTGAACCCAGTAGGGTGGCTCTCAAACCATGCTCGATACCACCATCCGAGGCCACCTCTCTCCTTTACTTTCATTTCCAACTCCTTAGCGCTTCTTCCTCAAAAGGCACTGTCCCCACAGGACAGCCAAGGGGATTAGTTATTAGGGAGCTGAATTCTAACCAGACAGATAAAATTGCTTAAAACGTTGACATTTACCAACGTACTTCGTTTATGAAATATTGCATTTGATATTTAAGGTCTTCGCAACCAAATAATGCATCACCTACATTAATGAAGCATCCATACTGAAATGTGTCAAAAGTAGGCATTTCAGTTAGCTCTTGAAATCATTCTTAGATCACAAATGTCCCCAAATCTGACTCCCCTCTAGAATGCAGAGAGTGAGGAAAAAATGTCACATCAGCTTCAACGTACCTCTGTGAGGCAGCTCGAGGAGGCACCCTGGGGGGCCTCTCTAGGGGCATGGTGGGTGTTCCGTCCACTTGTGGGGGGCCTGGACTATGACTTCTGGTAACCTCGGGGACTTCATTATCCTACAGCAAACAAGATGAGAAAGAAAGGTGACAATTACATTAAGCAACCAGTGTAGTTGGACACCCATATCCCAAAAGCCCCTCAGCCCTACTTAGGCTTTGGCTGAAGGCTGTTCACAAACTGATAGTGTCCTCTTGAAGTCACCAAGGAACACAATCTGGCTCAAATTGTCATTAGTTGCCCAACCTTTAAATCTTTGCTGCTCAGACTGTGGTCTGCAGCCCATCAACATCAGCATCACCTAGGAGCTTGCTAGAAACCTCCTCCCTGGGTCTCTTTCTCAGGAATCCCTGGAGTTGGTAGTGACCTATGTGGCTCCTCCTGCTTGTCTCAGCACTGGTAACTGGAAGAAGGTAGACACGCTGACCCAAATTAGGCCAACTTGGAACTGGGCCTCATCCTAAAGCAGCAATTTACTTCTGCTCAGGGGACTTGTAGTTCTCTGGGGACTGTGTCACTCTACACGTGGAGAAGCAGAAGAAGGCAGTGTGTGAGAAAAGAAGAAATCAGATATGCACAGAGATGCAGAGACCAAAGAGCTTTTGGCCCTGGGACACATGGAGCAGTGACCTCAGCTCCCTCTGGCATGCATCGCACTCGTAATCCATGCCCCGAGCACAATTCCTGTCCCTGGATTCCCCCAGACTCACCCAGCTCCCTCCCACAGATGCCCCTTTTGGCTTAACTAGTCTGAGTGGTATCTATTTCCCTCCCTCCCTCCCTCCCTTCTTATAGAGATGAAATACACATAACATAAAACTAACCATTTTAAAGTTAACAATTCTGTGGCACTGAGGACATTCACAATGATGTGCAAGCAACACCTCTATCTATTCTCAAAACATCTGCTTCACCCTGAAAGGAAACCCCAGGACCATTAAGCAGTTTCTCCCAATTCCCCTCTCCCTCTAGCCCTGGCAACCACCAATATGCATTCTGTCTCTATGGATTTGCCCATTCTAGCTATTTCATATAAATGGAACCCTATAATATATCTTTTTGTGTCTGGCTTTTTTCACCTGAATTTCTATCTCTTGCATGAAACAACCCCTAGGACAATACAGACGGGGGTGGGGGTCCCCGCTCTCACCTCATTGTCCCCCTCCATCCCGCTGCTCACACTGAGGAGGCTCCGGGTGCTGGATCGGTTACTCACACTGCCTAAAGTGTAGAAATAAAATCAGCCAAACGGTGGATTCTGTCAGGCTAAAATAAAATGCAGAACTCTAGCACTTACTTATTTTTACTGATAGAAACAATACATATATTGTGAATACAGGATTCTTCAAAATGTGCTCATCTTATTCCATTTTATTAGAGTTCAGTTTTTCTTTCAGCATAGAACAAACAATTTACTGTTTGGTGACCATTTTTGGCTTTATAGCTACCATTTATTGAGGGCTTACCACATGTTAAATGCGTTAAAACCTTGACTGCCACTTAATCCCCATGAAAATCCTGTTTGGTATCGGCGTTCCGATTTGACAGATGAGGAAGCAGGGTACTCTGATTCTCAGTTGTTCAGTGCTATTTCTAAAATATGCAAACTAATTTTGTTGCTGCAGTTTTTTCTTATCTGGGAATTATAGCAAACACATGCATGTATCATACATGCAGACACACCTACTAAGGGACCAGTTTGACCCAAAACAAAATACAAAGCACAAATGCAAAAGTGTAATTTATGCTCGTGGTAGGAAATGTGACTGTATGAATTTAGGCACTCAAGGCTTTTGAGTTGGGAATTTATCACCCGTATCATAAAAATAGTGTGAGCCAATAGAACTTTCTGGAAATGTTCTGCTCTATGCTATCCAATAAGGTAGCTAGACTGAAATGTAGATAGTGCAACCATGGAAATGAATTTTAAATTTTATTTAGTTTTAATTAACAAATCTAAATAGCCACTCATGGCCAATGGCTTCCGTACTGAACAGCACAACATTAGAACAAGCCCAGGCACATGGTGATCTAGCACTGAAGGAGGAAGAGTAGAGTTCCTCAACTCAAATAGGAGATTTTAACTTTATTTATCAATATTGCCACTAACAGTATTGCCAGATCTTAGGTTTGCTGAATTTCAATTTAGAATAGCTTTTAATCATATTAGTTTATAGGTAAATAGTCTTGGCTCTGACTTTATTATGGTATCAGCTTTTACCTAATTAATTTAGACGTTAGCTTGAAAAGAGCAAGTTAAGATTATAATTTTGGATCATTTCTTGGGGCAGATTTTAAAATTTAAAGTAATGTGTCAAAATATATCTATAAGGGGATTCAGAGTTTGTTAATACAGGAACGTGCGATCCTGTTCCTTTCTATTCAGTTACCCACACACAGCACTCACTGTTCACGTGGCTAGAAGGTCCTTTCTCCCCACTCCCCCAGCCCATTCCTGTCCACAAGTCTAAAACCTCCTCAGTCTCCAATGCTCAGGACAGATGCTATAGAAACCTCTCCAGATTCCCCCAACTAAAAGTGACCTCTCAGGTGGTAAGTGTATACAAACTTGTAGAGAGGTAGGAAGAATGGGATCTAGTGTTCTATAGCAACACAGGGAGACTACAGCTAACAACAATGTACTGCGTACCTTTGAACAGCTAGTGGAAATGATGTTGAATGTTTCTTTGCTGAAGAACTGTCCAACACAAACAGGTGACAAATGTCTGAGGTGATGAATATACTAAGCGCGCTGATATGATCATCGCACACAGTATGAAGGTACCCAAATATCACATTGTACTCCATAAATATATACATTATCATAAGTCAATTAAGAAAAATAAAGAGAGAGAGAGAAAAAAAAAAGAAGTAGAGAGTAGAATAGAGGTTACCAGAGGCAGGGAAAGGGAGGGGATGGGGACTGGGGAAAGCTTGATAGACCCATAAAAATTACAGTTAGATAAGAAGAATAAGCTCTGGTGCTCTAGGGTGACAATAGCTAATAATATCGTATTATATATTTCAGGATAGCCAGAAAAGAGGATTTTCAATGTTAGAACCACAAAGAAATGATAAGTGTTTAGGTGATGGATATGCTAACTATTCTGATTGGATCATTATGCAATACATGCATGTATTGAAACAACAAACTGTATCCCACAAACAAATACAATGAAAAAGATAAGTAAATTTTTAAAAAGTAAATGAAAGTGACCACTTGGGCCAGTGGGTGCCCATCCCTTGTGGCTAAGTCTCCCCACATCATTCATCACCACCCATCACATTCCCTTACAATAAACCTGACTCATTTTAAAAGTTATCCACTAGCAGGAAGTAAAAAGTTGTCATAGGCACTGGTTTTGTGACTCTGGAAATTCATACTCATCACCTCCCATTGTCATTTCCCTTGGCATTCTTAAGTCTTTAACCCCAACGTTTGGTTCCGAGCCTTGGCTCCCCTGGTCCAACTGTCCTGGCCCCCTCCCCTCTCCAGGCTGATGACCTGCTTGCCCACATCCCCTCTGGGCTGCACAGCTGGTAGCAGGCAGAGCAGTGTCCACTCCTTCCAGGCTTCTGTCATTAGGGAAGAAGTATCAGACAATCATCTAACTCATGCTATTTCCATACTTTCTGTCCTCTATTACAAAACCCCTAAAGACAGGCTCTGGTTCTTTTCCACCTTTGTGTCTCCAGTGTACAGTCTAGCTCAGTATACACAGAGCTGTCCTCAATATGTGGTGGACGAGTGATTGCAGAAAAAAATGGCCATGTATATAACATGAGCCCTAAGGAACTTAAGCCAGACAACCCAGGAGAAAGTCAACGGTTTTTCTATAATGAAACTCTTGTTCTCTTAAACATAACACTAACACTTAAACATAACACATAACAATATCTGGGGCTTAAATTTTTAGTTATAACTAGATTTAACGTGCAACTGTTTTTCTGCTATTCCCAAGAGATGATAGCTGCACCATGGTAAAGACAGTGCTGTTTTTAGGTGTGATTCTGAGGGTTGAGGGGCAGTTGGTGGCTCATCCTCACTCTCCCTCCCTGCATTGGGAAATATTTTTGTAAATAGTTCCAAAAAGCAGTATGTCCCCAGGGTTAAGAACACAGGAAGATCTGGATGTGTATCCCAGACACCCTTGGCTTACTTGCCCAAAGACCCAGGACTAGTTGCCTAACCTCTCGAAGTCTCCATTTCCTTATCTAGAAACTCACAACATTGTGGTATAGAATGAATTAGATCAGATGGTAACACGCTTGGCACAGGGCCCACAAAGAGTAAGCATTTGAGGGCCGGCCCGGTGGCGCACTGGATAGTGCGCCGCTTGGGAAGCGCGGTGGCGCTCCCGTCCGAGGGTTCGGATCCCACATACAGACCGGCTCCCGCTCACTGGCTGAGCGAGGTGCGGGAGCAACGCCGAGGCTTGCGATCCCGTTGCTGGTCCCCGGTCCGGTACGGGGGCAACACTGAGGGTTGCGATCCGTTGCCGGACATGGAAAAAAAGACAAGAGACAAAAAAAAATAAATAAATAAATAAAGAGTAAGCATTTGATTAATAGTGGCAGCTATCATTGTCATCATCATCATCATCATCAATTTCAAGATGGTAGACTAACCACAGTGACCCCAAATGCCCCTCACTTTCCAGTATCCATGCTTCCTATGGCTCCCTCCCTCCTGCACTCTGGGCTTAGCCGTGTGACCTGTTTTGGCCAATGTGACATAGCCAGTGAGATAGAAGCCGAAGCTTCATAAAGCACTTGCACACTGGGGCTTATCCTCCTGGAATATTCCCTTTCTGCGTCTTGCTGCCATATAAGAAGTTCAGGTTATTGAAATAAAGGCCACATGTAGAGAGCCCTGGAGGATGAGTGGCCATCTTGGATGTTCCAGCCCAAGCTGAGCTTACAGCTGAATTCAACTGCATGAGTGACCCCCGCTTATGCCAGATGGAGGAGAGATGAACCATCCCCTCCGAGTGCAGCCCAAGTTGTAGAATCAGGCATAAATAAATGGTTATGTTACGAGCCACTAAGTTTTGGCATGGTTTGTCACATAGCAATAGATAACAGGAACTGGATACAGTTTATAGCCACAAAGTAGAGTGAAATCCATTAGTCTGTACAATAACATTTTCTGACCAGATGAGCTAGCCAGCCCTGGGCAACAAAGGCAACAAACCACTGCACAAGCTAAAATTCAGTTTATTCTTTCCCTCTTGTCGTCATCCCAAGCTATCCCAAGGTAACACATACACATACAGTGTTTTCAATTACTCTGCACCTGAAGTGCGTACTTTGCATTTGTCTTGTTAAACTTCCAGCTGTTGCTCGCCTCCCCACGCCCTGGAGTGCATGGCCCTCATCACCCTGAGAGGGCTCCCCCTCCGTCCCACATGCCTGAGAGATGGGCCACCTGCGCCTTGCTTCCTCTGCCACCCCAGGAAAATCTCTCCCATTTCTGAACTTGTCACAATTCTCAAATTGCCTCAGGGGGGCTGTTGACACACATTACCACCCCCATTACGTTAGGGGAAGTTCTCTCTTCTGTCTGGTCTAGACTTCCCATGTAGTTTTGTGATAAGCTTTGGATTTGTTTTGACAAGTAATGGTAGCAGGAACATTATTAACCTGAAAGAGAGAAGAGCTGGGTTCTACTTCCACCTTTGCCATTCAATGGCTGCGTGACCTTGGGCAGAATTCTGCCTCTCTCTGGGTAGCAAAGACCCCATCTATAAAGTAAGGAGGGAAACTATTTCAGAAGTTCTTGACCTAAGTCCATGGGTGGGCAAAATTTGTGTGTGTGTGCGCACGCACATAGACACATACATGTTCATTTTCCTAGGAAATTGATCCAGAGCATATATCAGATTCTCAAGGGGATATGTGATGCAGAAAAGACTAAGAACCCCTGGATTAGATGACCTTCCTACTCCAACATTCATTTTGGGGTTGTCTGCTTGACATTTAAGGAGCCATGAGTCCTGAAATTCAGCTTCTCTCTTGCTCTTATATTGCTTTCCTAGATGTTTTGTTAACACTGAAATATATGAAAGAAGAGAAACTAAATCTGCATACTTGGCTTGAAAAGCCAGCGTGTCTGGAGTCAGCTAACACTGCCCTCGATAGAGAAACAAAGCCCCCAGCTCCTGCCTGCACATCAGCAGGTATTGTCTATTGCAATCAGACTCCTATTGAAGCTTTCAAGCCAAAAAGGAAGACATTTCTTAATTAGAACCTCAACCCACCTTAAAGGTGGAATTCTCAAATTTGAGTCCATTGTTTTCTAATGTTTCTGACTTTGTGCCCTTTCCTTCCCCTTACCACAGCTGAGGAAGCAGCAAGAATAGTAGTTAACAGTCTTGGCTCTGGATCCAGACTGCCCGAATTCAAATCCCAGCTCTACCATGTTAGCTAGTTATCCTAGGGCAAGGCACTAAGCCTCTAGTTTCCTTCTCGGTAGACAGAGGTGATAGTACTTATCTGATAGAGTTTTGTGAGAATTAAACTATGAAGAGACTTGGCATATAATAAATGCTCAATCAATGTTTATTATTATTAGGTTTTGCTATTTATAAAGGGAATAGCATAATAATTATCATACATCCTAGCTTCAGAGCATATCAGTGTAAAGGATCTTTGGCTGCTGAAAAAAAGCAAATCTCACAGGTCAACTGTTCCCCATTTTTTACACCTTTCAAACCCAAATCAGGCCCTTTTGAGATCTCCTGGGCTCATAGCGGAATGCAAAGGCCCTAAGGTGCCAGGTGGAGTCCAGCTGTGGAGACACCCCTGAACAGCTGCTCACTTGCTGTGCTGGAGGTACTGTCTGTTTTCCAGTCTCCTCGTCTGAGCTCCGTCCTGGGGGGGAAGACGCTTTTCCTGGGGCCACTCTCGTAGACTCCGAACTCCACTTTCCCGGGCAGGTGCTGTGAGTGCCTAATTGGGACTGTGATCTCCAAGTCTGGAATTAGAGAGGAAAGAAGGATAAGTTTCAAGATATCAGACTGTCATTTGTCAAACCACTCAACTGCTCCCTCTCCACCTGCCTCCCTTGCCAGAGCCTGCAGGGAGCCTGAGGGAGAGGGGAGGAGAGGGGAGGGGAAAGAAAAAAGAGGAACAGAGGGGAAGGGACCTTAGATTGGTCCTTCAGCTCTTCAGCAAGGAAACTCCACAGAATCCTGTGTGGCCACTGCTGGGCGACAGAAGAGAGGGATGGAGGAATGTGAGGAAAGGGCAGAGAAGCGCTCCCTGAGGGATTAGAGAAAGGCTCGGGCCCCCAGCTAGCCGTGGAACTTGAGTAAGTCATTAACCCCTCTGAATTATTCCGTTGTCTGAAGAGAAGGGTTATGTACGTCATCCACTGAGATAACATGTTATCCTGTGCACCAGGGAGTTCTAAGAGCTTCCATATTTATAGCTCATTTAATCCTCATGACACCCAAGAAATAAACACTATTATCATCATTCCCAGCAGAAACTAAGTCCAGAGGAATCAAGTAGCAAGCCTTGTCGTACAGCTGGCAGAGCTGGGATTTGAACCATGACACCCAAGAAATAAACACTATTATCATCATTCCCAGCAGAAACTAAGTCCAGAGGAATGAAGTAGCAAGCCTTGTCGTACAGCTGGCAGAGCTGGGATTTGAACACAGGCTCTCAGCCGCCCATACTGTCTCTCACTCCCTTCACTCCCTTTTTGAATGACGGACAATGGGTGGGTGGGCCACGCTGACAGCAATGACCCAGAAAGATAATGAAAGGAGGTCCCTCAGGCCTGTGGATGACTGTGGGACTTGCAAGGCTGATCAGTGGTGACAAGAGGTGAGTCCTTGGCCCAGCTAAGCTGACCTGACCGCCTTGCTGGCTTAGCCCTGTCCAGTGGTCTGTCTTGATTCCTCGCTAGATTTCCACCCCTGGGTTCTATGAGCAGAAAACTAGTCCTGCTGATGAGCAGAAGAAAACATCTGTGGGTGCTGGCACCAACTTCCTCCTCAGGGAAGTGTGAGGGTGGGAGGCTCCCACCTCAGGGCTCCCCTAGCTGCTGCAACCAAGCCCAGGGGCAGGGCTCTGTGTCAGCTGCGTGAAAGAGGTGTAAGCTTCTGGGGACGTGTGCTCTTATCTCACGGTCCCACTTCCTCCTCCGCCTCTGCTCTTCAATGGGACGGGTGTGGCAGGAAGTTCAGAGAGTCCAGGAGCAGAGGTGGCTCTGCTTGCCAAAGCCAGAAATCCACTGAGAAGGGTAAATGGATAAACTAAACAGTGTGAAAGAGCAGTGCGAGGACAGGGCAGACCAGGTCACACAACAAACATTCTGCACAGAGAATTTTAAAAGGGTGAATTGTTGCCTCACGTAGGCACAAGCTTTCCTCATTCTAGAGACTCTGGTTCCAGATGCACAAACCAACTCCCAGGTCTTTGTGTGATACGGATCTTTTTCATGTCCTGGGACTCTGTTGGCTACAGCTGTGCGGTGGGAGCTCCCACCCAAGCTTGGAACTACTTAGTCAGGGCACTGCTGGGTGCACTCTCACGTGGGTATGAGCCATGGTGTCTCCGAGCTCAAGCAAGTGTCATGCTTTATTTTTTCTCTCTCAGCTTTGACCTACTTTATTAGAAATCATCTTTTTAAGGGAA
>NW_007727286.1:116742-132579 GCF_000696425.1 Galeopterus variegatus | reverse complement strand
TTTTCGTGGCCGGCAACGGATTGCAACCCTCAGTGTCGCGCCCGTACCGGACCGGGACCGGCAACGGGATCGCAACCCTCGGCACTGCCCCCACACCTCGCTCAGCCAGTGAGCGGCCGGTCTGTATGTGGGATCCGAACCCTCGGCGGGAGCGCCACCGCACTTCCCAAGTGGTGCACTATAGCAATGCGCCACCGGGCCGGCCCGCCTTTACCGGTCATCTTTAAAAAAAAGTAAAAGCCCCCTCCTTCAAAAAATTCCTCGTCACAGGGTCTGCTTCTCGGGGAGCAGGGCGCTGGGGAGGGGGGCAAACTGAGTCATGCTCCTTTGTAATAATTTAGACATTGGCCATTCTAATTTAGTTATCGCTGCTGGTGGGTATGAATCCCATACTTAGAGCCTGATTAGCCTCGGGTGAGCTTTGTATAATGTTTCAAAATTTGTGATTCTGGGGCCTGCCCCTGGACGGTAAGTCCCAGCCCGTGCACTCCCTCTGGAAGGCGCTGCCTGAGAGGACACCAGCTGGGCTGTGGGCCTGTGTGTAATTGCGAGAATGGCTGGTATTCAGAGTGCTTCCACATGCCAGGCACTGCACTGGGCACCAGTTATCCCCCAACTCGTGCAGTCCTCGCAGCAACCCTAATGGCATGGGCTCTTTTGCTTCTGCCATTTTGCAGACAAGGATTGAGGCTGGGGGCAGGGGCAGTATCTTGCCTGTGGTTCCCAGCCAGGCTACTCAGGGGTGAACAGTGAGCAAGAATTAGACCTCAACCCTGAGGGCCCAGGGTCCGTGCCTGTGCCCCTCTACTCCTCTGCATGAGTGTCTGTCTTGTTTCGGTACCTCCAGGGGCACCAGGGGGAGCCCGGTGAGTAGTAAAGATGTGACAATGCCCAGAAAGCTCAGTTCTCCCACCCAGACTGCTGAGCACACGTGACTCCAACACCACGACTCCTGGCCTTCAAACACCAGGTGCACCACCAAATCATGGGTTTCATGTTGCTGCCCATACTTAAAAGTTTGGAGTGTTTCATTTAATCAAGGCTTCTATCTTTCGTTTCATGTGCTCTAGTTTTAAAAAGCACCTCAGCATCCCTTTTGCCATCTAGAGCCCTATTATCTGACCCCAGGATGACTGTGCAGACTTTGAAACAGACTTTCTGCCTTCTCTCCTTTCTCCTCTCAACAGGAGGGCAGAAGAGTATGAGCTTGGGTAGCAGTGGCATAAATTTAAAATCTAGACACACAACAGAAGACTTAGGATGACCTTTCTGACCTTCTGCCATGGTTATGACCTTTTAACCTCTCTTCTCCCAAACATTCAAAATCATGATCATTCACTAGGCTACTACTATCTGCAAAACACTGTGCTAGGCATTGTGGGACAGACCCTAGCAGGGAAATCCACACGTACACAAATAAAAAGACCACTAACTCCTAAGCTACTAGGTGGCAAAGACAGGATCTCACAGGTCTGTATTTGGCAGGGTTCCCGGTACTCAGTAAGTGTTTGTGGAATGAGTGAATGGTGTCACCAAACGTTTACTGAAATCGAGCATTCCAACAAAGACTTCTTGAGCACCAGCAATGTACTGTACTACGCACTAGGGATTCAGCAGAGCACAAAACAGACAAGTTCTTGCCCTCATGGAGCTTACAGGGGGAGGGAGGCAGGGTGCTGGACCATAATCAGGAGAAGAGAAACATAAGGAATTCCAGTCTGTGACATGTGAAAAGAGGGAAAGCAAAGGAACAGGAAGTGAGTCGGGGAGGGCTGCTCTGGAGAGAAGGGCAGAGAAGGCCTCTTAGGATAAAAAAGCCAGCAGGTGCAGAGGTGGGGAAAGAACAGCGAGTGCAAGTGCCCCGAGGCAGAAATGCCCTTGGTTGTAAGAACAACAGAAAGGAGCCCACTGCAACTGGAGCACAGGGTAGGGCGAAGGATGGAGGATGATCCAGGAGTCGGATCACGGGGGGCCCAGTAGGCTACGGTGAGTAGTTTGATTTTACCCTGAGAGGGACAGGACCTCCTGGAGGGCTTTGAGCAAGGAAGTGATTTGATTTTTTTATTTTTAAAGTCATGTTATTTTTATAAGGTAAAGGTCATTGGCTGCAGTTTGGAGGATTAACTGTAGAGGGGCCAGACAGAGTGGATATAAGGAGATGACAATGGAGGCTACAGCATTAGTCCAGGCGAGGGACGGTGGTGGCTTGGCTGCAGCTGTGGCATGGGAGATGGTCAGAAACGATCAAATTTAGGATGCGTTTTGGAGGCAGAACCCCTGGGGACTGCTGATGGTTTGAACGAAGGAATGAGGTAACAGTAGCTAAGGGCAGTAAAAGAGAAGTGCCAGGTGAACAGAAGAGTTCTATAGATGCTGGAATGAGGAAGAAACACATGGCCTGGAGGTGTCCAAGAAGCCTTCACTGAGAAGGGGCTGCCAGGGCGGGGTCTTGCAGCCCAGTTTTCATACAGGTGAAAGGAAGAGGCATGAGCAAGGGGCCTGTGGCAGGAAGATGTCCTGTTTAGAGACGAGGGTGTTACCAGCCTGATGAGGTTCATGGGATATGGGGCTGTTAATAGTGGCTGGAGACAGACTATGGAAGCTGTGCACAATCAGGGCTAGATTTCAACTCTCTTTATGTAATAGGGCTCCATGCAAGATCTGAGTGCCTCTGAAAGCCTTTTCTTGCCAGCATCTCTTGCCATAAGGCTGGCCAGTGTAAAGCACAGAGGCCCACCACGCCAAGGCTCTCTGTGGGAAAATGCAGTGTGGCCAAGTCCTTGTTCAGGGGTGGTGGTGCCACATATCTAGCACCCACAGGAGTGAGGCCAAGAGCAGAGGGGTCCAGTCCACAGTGCCCACAACTGGAATTCATGACCTGCTTTGCATGGTGGGAGCCCTGCTACCCCTGGGTCCTGGGTTTCTGTTGAAGCAGTGTGTGGTGTGAACGCTGATGACATGATTCCCCACTTGAGTCAGAAACAGATGCAGTTTTCTCCTTTCTCTGCTCAAAAAAACATATGTCCTTCTAATTGCCCAAGGGGAGAGTCAGGTGCCTGGGGAAAAAGCATTATCGACCTCTTTGAGTGGGAGGGTGGAGGCAGGCAGAGTTGAATCCATTCATTCATTCATTTGAGACCATGTCTTATGTGCCAGTTACTAGATTGTTGACAGAATAAATAAGACAGAACTGTTGTCTGAAAGGCCCTCACAATTTAATGGAGGACCCAGATCTGTAAACAGGGTGACAGGTACTGGGCAAGCAGTCTGCCCAGTCAGGCTGCAGCAGAAATGAGGGTCACAGACAACAGATGACAGCAATGCCCTCACAACACAGCACCCCAGGAAGCCACATACCTGTTTGCTTTCCTGATTTTTGCTTCTCTCTCTGTCTTCGGGTGATGCTCTCTCTTAGCCGTTTAAGATTTTCCTGGAAAAAATTAGTTTATTTTTTAAGTGTACAAAAGGATTATGCCCTCTGGACATTAGAGTTTCTTTCTGATTTTATGCTGTTTGCAAGATTCATCACATTGCAATAATATTTTCAGCCTGCAAATGAGGCTCAGTGAATTTGCAGTTAGCCCCAGACAAATCCAAGCACTCAAATTGTGCCTGAAGAGAAGACACCTTTTCACAATAAAGTGTCTTCCTCCCTTCTGGTTCCCAGCTCCATTCTCAGCCTTATGACCCACTGCCCTCCTCCACATATGCCCCTGAGCCAAGCCGGTCTCGTACCTGCCCACAAGCACCCCAGATACCGTACATTCCTGCCTCTGAGACTGTGTTCTCCCATCTCCTCTGACCTTGAGGGATGCTGATTCCTCTCTATGAGTCAGTTCCAGGCCCAGCTCAAGGCCCACCTTCTCCCTGAAGCCTCCCCAGACTGCTCCAGTCCTTAGTGACTGCCCATGCCAACCACTGGCACTCGGGCTATGCTGCCTTGCTGCGTGTAGTGTGTGCACACGCATGTGTGAGAGAGAGAATCTTGCCTCTTCAGAGATACTGTGAGCTCTCCAAGGGCAAGAAATCAGGTCTTGTATCTTTCTGTGATCCCGCTGTCTGGTCCATTGTAGTCATTCACTAAATGTTGACTAGATATCTAAGGGTCAACATTTGTTCCTATTTTAGTCAATCAACAAGAGCAACTCCACATTAAGTGTCTGAGCATTCTAGGGAAAATGTCCAGACAATCTGGCTGGAGCAGAAGGTTCACCTAAGGGAGTCACAAAAGGCCAGATTGGAAAGGTCGGTTGGCTTGCAATCGCAGGTGGAGGAGACTGAGCTTTGTCCAGGAGGCAGCAGGGAAACACTGAAAGCTGTGAGCTGGTCATAGTTTTAAGATTCTGGTTAACTGGAGGGGGAAGGAGCTTGAGCCAGGGAGACCCAGCTGGAGACTAGTAGGTCAGATGCAGGCAACAGAAGCTGATGCTGGGATGTGCTGGGGGGATGGAAAGATAGGAGCGGATTCAAGAGGAAGAATGCTCCACAGCAAGATCAAGCAGGATGCACAGCTAACTGGATATGAGGGAGCGTGGGAGAGCCAGACAGATTCCAGAAGCTGATGCTGGGATGTGCTGGGGGGATGGAAAGATAGGAGCGGATTCAAGAGGAAGAGTGCTCCACAGCAAGATCAAGCAGGATGCACAGCTAACTGGATATGAGGGAGCGTGGGAGAGCCAGACAGATTTTGAAAGCTGAGCTCAGCTCAGTCTCTGGGAGCTGACAGTGCAATGCACAAAAAGAGGGAGTCGGGAAAGGGAAGCAACCTTGAGGGATGGTTTGTCAGTTGACACACAGCAGGCCTAGGGCATCTCAGAGACACTCCCAGGTGGTGCTGGAAACGTGGAATGGGAGACACAGACTCAAGAGGCATCTGCACGGAGAAGGAGCTAAAGGAAACCTGGGCAGTGCCACTCGTGAGAGGGGGACATGAAGGAGACAGAGGAGTGGACAGAGAGGCACAGGAAAGAGAAGATGGGCTGTCCCAGGAACGGTTTCCATGCCACTGGCCCCTGGATGGGGGACACTCAGGAAGTACCAGGAGTCTGCTGGGGCACAGAATAGCATGAACTCCCATGGGCCGGAATGTCAGAGGAGTGGACAGAGAGGCACAGGAAAGAGAAGATGGGCTGTCCCAGGAACGGTTTCCATACCACTGGCCCCTGGATGGGGGACACTCAGGAAGTACCAGGAGGCTGCTGGGGCACAGAATAGCATGAACTCCCACGGGCCGGAATGCTGTGCCCACGGGCTGCCATATGAACCCCCATGGTCTGCTACACCCAAGAGACTGGGATTTTTCTTTTCATGGGAAGAAGAACTATGGATACAGAAAATATAGCTAACATTTATTATGTATCTACAATGCACCAGTCATGCTAAGGGCCTTACATGGCTCACACCATCTATTCCTCTCCCTTCACATTTCAGAGGTGGGAAAATGTAGGCACAGCAAGGTCAAGGTTATGCAGCCACAAGTGGCAGAACAAGGATGTAAACTCAGCTGCTGGCTCCAGAGCCTTGGCTGCTGTTAACTACTGTGCCATGTCACTGTCTACTTGGCAAGGAGAAACGGAAATCATTGTTTGGCCAAGGCCTGCTGTTTCTCAGCAGGACTGCAGCCTCCCTGGGGCTCCTGAGTGGAGAGCTCTGGATTCCTGCATTCAGCACTACAGGGTACCCTCCTACCCTTCAGACCCCGGAGGGAGGGAGGCAGGCAGCTGCAGAGAGGTGCCCGTGATTTGAGGAGCACTAAGAAGGCAGAAGGCATAGTGCAGGGAGCACGGGCTCTGGAGTGAGAAAGGGCTGGTGTGAATCCTGACAGCCTCTTCACCACTCTGAGCCTGAGTTTTCTGTAAAATGGGAGTCATGATACTTATTTCACATGCATGCTATGAGGAGTGAGAGCTTAGGTCTATTCAGCGCTGGCGCAGTGGCCAGTGGACTGCTGCAGGAGCTGAACGAATGCTGCAGTATGGCTCGCTCCCACTCCTCACCACCCGGTCCACTCCAGCCCACCCAGGCGGCTCCGTCTCAGTGCTCGTCTCCCCCAAGAGCTGGTGTGTCACATTCTGCAAGAATAGAGGTTAGAATACACACCACCTTCAGGGAAGCACCATGGGGATTAAGGAGAAAAGCAATAGTTCCAGTCCTGACTCGGCCACTCACTAGGTGAGTTGCCTTGGACATGTCCCTTAACCCTCGGCCCGATTTCCTCTTTTTTAATATGAATGCATTGAACCAGGGATGTGCTTCCTCAGGTAGAGTTGGAGTTCTTTTGATTATTTTTAATTATACATGCAGTACATGTATGGAGTTATGTACTCTTGTAAAAGAACTTCAAACCATACAGGTACAGCAAGAGTCTCCTCTGACACCCAGTCCTCCAATCCTAGTCTTGTCCCAACAGGTAACCACTGGGATGGGTGTGCAGTGGCCCTTTCCAGATCTTTGTCTTTGTGTTTGCATATACACCTATAGAAATACAGAGTTTGTATGTGTATAAGTTGTTTTAACTTGGGTGGTTTTGTATCTACAAACTGTTTTGTTCATGTCATTGTATTTCTTGGGAGCTTTCTAAATTTTCTTGGAGTTCTAAAGTGTGATAGTTCTATGGGAGACTTGGCTCTAGGAGTAAAAAGAGGGACTCCAAAAAAGAGAAAAGCTGGAAAGCAAAAGTGGAGGGCATATGCAGAGAGAAGGAGGAGCAGCAGAATTAGGGTTTATGATCGAGTCTTTGTTCCTGATCTCTAGCTTCATGGCACCCAAAAAAGCCATTCCGCTCTCAGCCAGGGAGCCATGTGGCTACAGAATCCAGGTGACAGATACACACACTCACTGAGTCAGAGTGACCCTCACACAGACATTCACAGGCACAGCCATAGGTGCTCAGTTACAACAACACATAAGACATCCATGGCCCAGCTCTTCTCTACTGTCCAGGGGAGAAACAGACATGAAAAAAATTGCGTACAGAGCTAGTTACCTGCTGGAAGCGAAAGGACTCAGATCGTTTCTTCTGGTTGAGCTGCCACTCTTTGAAGTGGAGCACAGCCTCATCCACGTTGACAATGCCCAGCTTCACCTGCTCCTGGAGGGTAATAAGCTGCCGCTGACCTGGTGTTTTCATCCCAGCAAAAGGATCATATATACTTGACTGGGGCTGGTCCCTCCACGGTCTGACGAGCGGCTCTGGAAAGGATGGCAAAACTCAGCTTGACAGTTCCCCCACTGGGGAGAGCCAACGGGAGGAGTGGGGTTAACGAGGCTGGCCATAGGCTCAAGAGGACACATCTCAAAACAACAATTACACGTGGGACCAAGAATGGGGGCATAGGACATGGAATCAGGTGAGAGGGAAGCAGCTAATAATTTCAAAGTCTATCATACTAAAGCAGACAAGGCCACAACATTTTAGGTGGTGTGAAATCTGCTGAATGATTCAACAGAATCCCCCACATCTTAATTATTGAGAAGCCTTTAGACCAGGGTTTCTCAACCTTTGCACTAGTGACATTCTGGACCAGATAATTCTTTGTTGTGGGGGACTGTCCTGTGCATCGCAGGATATTCAGTAGCATCCCTGGCCTCTATCCATTAGATGCCAGTAGCAGTCCCTTTCCCAGTTGTGCCAACCAAAAATGTCCCAATATATTGCCAAATGTCTCCTGGGGTGGGTGGGGGGCAAAATCTCCCCCAGGTGAAAACCACTGGTTTAGACTTAAATCCACTCCCAGAGGAGAATATACAGGAAGAGTCTAACCAGGATGCTTCTCCCAGACCTCACTCTCTCCAAGCAGCACGGAATGCATAGTCTGTGGACTGATGGGCATGGAGACTGAAACGCCAATGGAATCATGACGCAGGTCCAATAGCACCAGGAATAAATTGGGTGCTGGGTTCCAGGTGGCTGTCCTTGGGTTGTTCCTGCGCCAACCTCTCTTCCGCATTGCAAATTTATAGTTTTCTGCTTTGGAGATTCTAGAGAAATATGAAGCCAACCCCCTTTCCCTCTCCAGGCTGTGACTCCACTAAGTTCTGTGGGAAACAAGCTACTTGCAGAGATGATGGGGCCATTGGGGCATATGAGGACAATTTGACATTTTACTGTTCAGTTCACATAGGGCTACTTGATTCTAAATTTCTCCATCAGGACCCTATTTGGGCACTGTGATTTAGGGACACAGCAAATAGGAAAACGAGAGACGGTTATCCCAGTGGGTAGTGAGAAAGCCTTAAAGAAGTTCATCCATCCTTCTGCCCATCCATTCACTCACCTGTCGACACACTCACAAACCCTTCTCCCAGGTTTGCCATTTTCAAGGCTGTCTTTACTGCTATTTGGAGATGGGGTGGGGGAGGAAACAAAATGTACAAGCCAACTACTTCCCATCTCCTAATACCAAAGTCCTTGGGGGATGCTTTCAAATGCTTAGATGGTGTCATGGCTACTTTTCAAAAGAATTCTCAATGAGCTAATACTAAATGCCTCTGTTTAGCACAAGGAAATTAATCAAGGGGAAAAAAAAGAGCACTCAGCTCCTTAAATTTCCTTAAAAAGTCTTTAGAAAAATGGGCATCTAAGTTGTTATCCAATTGCAAACAAAATGATTTTAAATAAAAGCTGAATTAAAGTACAGTTGAGCTAGTAGAGATAAGGTAAACAAACAGCCAGGAAGGGCTGTATCATTAGGTAAAGACTGGGTGCCGGGCCGCCCATCTCATCTTGTTGGCATGGCATCAGTCTCGATGTTTACATTGTACTTTTATGTGCCAAATGGACACTTTCTAGTATATTAATGTCTTTTTTATGATCAATCTAAACAATATTCTAGGGTATCCCAATCTCTTCTCCCTCCCTTTACCATCCGTACAGGATTCTCAGACAGCTCCACCCTAACGTATCTCTTGCATCTCTATTTTTCATGCCAAGGAGCTGTTGTTACACTTAAAAGTCACCGGAATATGAACACTTCTACCACCCGGAAGTTCAGCTCATACAAAAGGAAGCTGAGGACAACATCTGGCTTACCTTTCTTGATGCTCTCTGAGGAAACGTAGAAATTCCCGGGCCGTTCTTGACTTTTTTCTGCAAAAACTATGAGATAAAGAATATTCTGAGTAAAAGACAAGGCAGACCTCTTTCTTAAGGACTCCATAATATTTATACATTTACCAAAAAAATTATCAAAATCCTATGCAAAAAAAAAAAGGATAATAATGAATGCATAGCTAGGACCACTGTATGCAGTTCTGTAAATGAAAACTCTAGAAGGAGGCAACTGATGAGAAGGAGTAGTGACTGTCGAATAAAGATAGACCAAACAGACAAGATCTCAAACCTAGAGAGACAAAGCCAGCCAGAGTACATGATCAGCATTTACAAGACCATTACAGAACAGGGGAGAGGGAGCAAGGACTTGTGCCTGTATCCCTGAGCACCTGAAGCTCGCTGTGGAAGACCTTCAAGCTTGAGAGTAAAAGGAAGTACCACTTCCCATGCCAATCAGTGCCATGAGACAGAACTCGAAGTGGTCACACAGGTAAAATGTGTGCACAGCTCCAAAGGGGTTTAGATGAAGTTACTCATGAGCAACAGACTCATAAAAGCTAATAGTGAAAACTGGGGTGTGACAAATGTTCACTTAGTGGCAGGATGGCATGGGGATTATGGCTCCCGAGGCTCTGAATGAGATTCCCTGGATTCAAATCCTGGCTCTGACACTTATGAGCCATATGAGCAGAGACAAGAGGCTTGACCTCTCTCTGCCTCCACTTCTTATCTGCAGAGTAAGGATGATAATAGTACCTTCATTGGGTTGTCATGAGGATTAAATGAGTTCATACATGGAAAGTGCTTAGAACAGTGCTTGGCACATATAAGCACTCAACATCAGCTTTTATTATCATTATTCACATCTGAACTTTGGTGCCAATAGGACAGCAACACCTTGGCATGCTAGCTAACCCAAGTGATGTCTGTATAGTGCCTTGTAGTTTATAAAGTACTTCTTCATCTGACCCTCACAATAAGGCTGTGGCAGAGGATTATTGTGACATATGTATCAATGTATACATGTATTATGATACCCATTTTATAGATGAGGAAACTAAAGCTAAAAAGGGTGAAATGACTTACTCAATGTCCTATGCTGTACAGCTGGAAAATGCAGGAGCTAAGAGATGAACCCAGGTATTCTGGCCTCCAAGCCACTGGCCCCTTGGTCAACTCCTGCATCTCTCCTTTCTTTTGTTTCCCCACGGTTTCTCAGCAAGTCCATCAGGGTTCTTTAGGAATCACCTGTGCTCCTGTCTAACTGCCTCCTTACAATGAGCCATGCCATCAATACTGACCCCTATCCCCCCTTCCATTTAGGAATCACCAAAGTATATTTGCATGCTTCTTAGGTTTGGGCTCTCTCAGAAGCAGACCCTCAGGCAAGCATTCACACACAAGTAGTCTATTTGGAAGGGGATAGAGTGAGACAGGGACATGGATGAAGTATAAATGGTGGGTTATCAAGCAACTTTCCACTGTGGGCAAGTTGGGGGGTCCTGAAAAACAGTGTAGAACATGCAACTCGGAGTTCTTCCACCAGAGGGGCTTAAGCTGGGATGAGTACAGCAGTCATTTGTGTTAATTTCCAAGCACTTCCAGCCTGTCCTGAAAAAGGCCAGAGAAAACCCTCAGGCTAAGAGGCTCTAGTGCAGACAGGTGGCATCCAACCAATGGGCACAGTAATGTAAAGAGCTGGTGGGGTATGGGGGGGCACCCCAACAGTATCTGCAACACATGCCAAAGGACATGTGTTCTTTCAACACAAGCACTGGTAGCACGAGGCAATGCATAATATCCCACAGCTGTATTTCTACCCAGTTTACAATTGTCAAATTTAGCAATTTGGGTTCTGTTTGAACACTACCTTCCCCAATTTACGATCTGCTTTTGCCACACTTTCGACAACTTGCTTGTATTATTAATAATGGAGTATAGTTCAGGAGCACAGATCTGGCAATTCTTACACATTTACAGTACTTGTAACCATATTAACCCAATCAAGTCCTGAAAAAAGTGAAACTGACAATGCCAGCAATATCTAATTAACGTCCCAGGGACAATTACGAAAAAGTCAAAACCCAATTTTTATTAATGTAGGCAGGTAGACAGCCTAGCATAGTGGCCAAAAGCCAGGGCTGTGGAGTCAGACTCTGACTTCAAATCCTGGCTCTGCTACATGGTGGTCAAGAGACCTCTCTGTAAGTCTCCATTTCCTCATCTGTAAAATGGAGATAACAGTGGTCCTAACAGGTTATTGTAAAGATTAAATGACATGTTCCAGATAGAGCATTCTTGGTAGATTTCAGCAAATGTTAGCTATTAAATTAATAATAAAAATAACAAGAAGGGTTTCTGGAGATAAAAATTTACCAGGGTTCTCATTTACCTCTGTTTTCGCAACTCTGCCTGAATGCCTACAGGAAGGCCAGCACTGAATCTGATCATTACTCCAGTCTAGCTCCAGAATCTGCCCCAGGCTATGACAGTGTCTCCTGGGGCTGACTGGAGACTATTCAGGAAGGGACAGTCTCTGAGCAATGATTCAGAAAGCCAGGGGATCCAGGAAATTCCTGCTAAGAAGCTCCAAAGACCCTACTGGGCATCATTCCCTGCTACACTTGCCTTTAGAAATGTATGGTTCATTGTCGGGCAGCTGGTGAGCACTAGGAGCACTGGCATCTGGCCTGGGCACTGGGACGGGGGGTCTGCTGGCCAGGTCCATGGAAAAAGCCTCATCGTCATCCACCATGTGATAAACATCTTCTTCCCGACCAAGATGGCGTGCGTCTCTCTCCAAACTGGACATTCGCATGCTGTTGCCTAGAAACAGAGAGAAAGGTGACTGAGAGCAGTGGCCAGACACATTGGGTGATTGCCAGTCATAAGGGCAGAGCGCGTGGCCACACCTTACGTGTTCAGTACTGCCCTCTGGTGAAGGCCTTTCCCCTACATCATCTCCTGTAACATCTGCTTAGAATGTCATGCAAAGTGAGAGCAGTGGCCAGACACATTGGGTGATTGCCAGTCATAAGGGCAGAGCGCGTGGCCACAACTTACGTGTTCAGTACTGCCCTCTGGTGAAGGCCTTCCCCCTACATCATCTCCTGTAACATCTGCTTAGAATGTCATGCAAACTAACTGGGAAAACACTGATGTCACCTTCATGTGCCACCCATCAGTGCAGCAAAGGGAAAGGAGTGCTAGGCTGTATTATCTCAGTTTTACTGCTAAGATTTAGTTATTCATCCCATTAGAACTATGAGAAGCCCTAGGTAAGACTGACTGTCAAAGCCCCAGGTAAGAAAGGTGGGGTGTTTGCTGCCGACTGTCCAATAAAAGTGGAATTTCTTACCTAGGGCTTCCCAGGACTCCTCTCAGGGAAACACTTAGTTTTAGACTGGGGTTCGACAAACATTTTTTAAAGGTCCAGAGAGTAAATATTTCAAGCTCTCCAGGACATACTCAACTCTACCCTTGTAGCATGAAAGCAGCCATAGACAGTATTATATGAATGGGCATGTTTCAATAAAACTCTATTTACAAAACCAGCATCTGGCCAGGCTGAGGTTTGTCTACCACTGCTTTAGAATTTTTCCTTCCTTTTCACTGTCAAAAATACTTGTCCCATCCCGTTAGCACACTGCTTTCTATATCTACTTTAGCAACAGACCCCACTATAAATTGTAAATAATTGGTCACGGTTGAGGAATTACCCATACAGTTTAACACCCTCCACCTTTGAAACCTTCAGCAATAACAACAATAATAAATCTTTGTTAGCTGTTTGTTATGTGTCTGGCCCTGCTCTGAAGCAATAGCTCATTTAATTCTCACAGTATTCATCTCATTTACAACTGAGGAAACTGAGGTCCAGAGGAGTTGAATAATTTGCCTAAGGTTTTCCAGCTAACTGACGGGGAAATTGAGCACAGATCAGAGTCTGTGTTCTCAGCCACTGTGCAACACAGCCTCCACCCAGTAATACCTGTTTATATTCCCCTCTTTCACGGGAAAGTAAAGTCTCCCGAGGACACTGATCATGTCTTATTTTTCTTTGTGTCTCCAGCCCCAACATCCAGAAAAGTACCTTGCACGTAACAGATACTCAATAAATTTTGGCCAAATAAAAACAGACATGTACATTTTAAAAGAGGTCTTGCTGGAGGCAGGTCATTTACCCAAATGAATGACTCCAGTGGTGGGAACTCTGGTCTCCTGTGACAGGCTGAGGGAGCTCAGGGCAGGTGGGGGATAGGGGAGCAGAGTGACTCCAGTCATATCAAATGCCACGGCATGTGGCAGCCCATTCCTTAGCAGGGCAAGCCTCATACAGAACCAGGAAACACCGTGCGTTTTTTTCTCTTTCCCTCTTTTTACTTTCCTGTTCACAGCTACAACTCACCTTCTAAAAACTTGCGAATCATAGAGTCCTTAGTGGTCCGAGAGAAACTATCTCTGGGGATTGGGTTAGATGCACTGGCCTGAAGCATCTCAACATCTAGAAAAAAAAAAAGGAGACTAGGAGGTGGTATGTTGTTCTTCCACCCAGGCAAGGAGATTTTACAGATGGATTTACAAGGTTTGACAACTTTCTTAAGAGATTGAAGCATTCCTTCATCCCTACATCCATCCACCTACTCGATAAGGACATCCAGTAAATGTGGGGCATAAAGGAAATCAACATTCACAACCTCAGGCTCTTTCTTGGATCATAGGCCCCAAAATGTATAGATGTGCTCATTTGCATTAGAAAGAATAGGCTCGATTTTGAAATACACCATAGCATTGTGAATTACAAAAAAAAAAAAAAAAAAAAAAATGGAAGCAGTAATATCAAAATGATTTCGGAAGCAGAGAATAGATAAACAGTGGTTTATTCAAACAATGAAACATTATACAATAGTTAAAAAGACATTGAAGCCACTTCTATTAACACAGTCACATCTCAAAAACATAACACTGAGTGAAAAAGTTACAGACAGGTGTTTACAATATAATATTGTTTATATAAAGTTTTAAAACTTACAAAACAATACTATAAATTGCCTATAATTCTTAAGTAGGTAGGAAGCATATAAATATGCTGAGAATGAAAAATGTTGAATTCTTGGTAGTGGCTCTCTCTGGGAGGTTAATAGGGGACTGCAACTGGGACCATAATATTTAATATTAAAAAGGATCTGAGGCAAAAAAGAAATACATATTCTTGAAGATTTTGATGAATCTAAAGAATCAGAATCTTCAAAAAAATACTTTTTAGATAATTAATATGCTACCTGAAGGGGCAAAATTAGATTCTATTTTTGTGTTTGCCTGTATATGTAAAAAAAAAAAAAAACTCTGGAAGGAGACAGAAGAAATTAAGATCAGTGGCTTCCTGGGAACTGAGAAGATGGGGACAAGAAATGGAGAAAAATATTCCACTGTTCACCTTTTTATATTTTAATTTTTTAGCCTATTCAAAAAATAAAGAAATGCAGTGCTCTGACCACATTTGTGTTACTTATTATTCAAAAAACACACAAAACAAAAAACAACCTCCTTATTTCTACCTTTTCAGTTTATGTTTTCTGACATAGTAGAGACATTACACTGAATATAATGTACTTTGGTACCCTCTAGCTCAAAGCCCTGTGATTCCAAGTGAGGAGCCAGTTAAGTAAGATGCACTAACGCTCTGGTCACTTCTCAACTCTGTAACATAGACTGTAGAGAGACTAGGGTGACTGTCCTGATTTTAAAGCATACCTAGAGGTACGTTAACTTTTCTTTTTAATTTCTGATAAGAACTCTTGCTTAATTCATTCTTTAAAAATTCAAGGCCAGAAACATTCCACTAATTTGAGATTTTCAGCTTAATTTTCTTTTTTTTTCCTCCAAATTTTATTTTATTTTGTTAATATACAATGTGATTGATTATTGTGGCCCATTACTGAAACCTCGCTCCCTCTCCCCCCCTCCCTCCCAACAATGTCCTTTCTGTTTCCTTGTCATATCAACTTCAAGGAATTGTAATTGTTGTGTTTTCTTCCCTCCCCCCACCCCCGGTTTTTTTTTAAATTTATTTTTAGCTCCCACAAATAAGTGAGAACATGTGATATTTCTCTTTCTGTACCTGACTAGTTTCACTTAATATATTTCTCTCTAGGTCCATCCATGTCATTGCAAATGGCAGTATTTCATTTTTTTTAATAGCTGAGTAGTATTCCATTGTGTAGATATACCACATTTTCTGTATCCACTCGTCTGATGATAGACATTTGGGCTGGTTCCAACTCTTAGCTACTGTAAAAAGTGCTGCAATGAACATTGGGGAACAGGTATACCTTCAACTTGATGATTTCCATTCCTCTGGGTATATTCCCAGCCATGGGATAGCTGGGTCATATGGTAGATCTATCTGCAATTGTTTGAAGAGCCTCCATACCATTTTCCATAGAGGCTGCACCATTTTGCAGTCCCACCAACAATGTATGAAAGTTCCTTTTCCTCTGCAACCTCACCAGCATTTATCATTCACAGTCTTTTGGATATTAACTATCCTAACTGGGGTGAGATGGTATCTCAGTGTGGTTTTGATTTGCATTTCCTGAATGCTGAGTGATGCTGAACATTTTTTCATATGTCTGTTGGCCATACATATATTTTCCTTTGAGAAATGCCTATTTAGCTCTTTTGCCCATTTTTTAATTGGTTTGCTGGTTTTTTTCTTGTAAAGCATTTGAGTTCCTTGTATATTCTGGATATTAATCCTTTGTCAGATGTATATTTTGCAAATA
>NW_007727286.1:115837-116732 GCF_000696425.1 Galeopterus variegatus | reverse complement strand
CTCCCTCCCCCCTCCCTCTCCCCCCTCCCTCCCAACAATCTCCTTTCTGTTTGCTCGTCGTATCAACTTCAAGGAATTGTAATTGTTGTGTCTTCTAACCACCCCCCACTGGTTGCTTGTGTATTTATTTATTTATTTTCAGCTCCCACAAATAAGTGAGAACATGTGATATTTCTCTTTCTGTACCTGACTAGTTTCACTTAATATATTTCTCTCTAGGTCCATCCATGTCATTGCAAATGGCAGTATTTCATTTTTTTTAATAGCTGAGTAGTATTCCATTGTGTAGATATACCACATTTTCTGTATCCACTCGTCTGATGATAGACATTTGGGCTGGTTCCAACTCTTACCTACTGTAAAAAGTGCTGCAATGAACATTGGGGAACAGGTATACCTTCAACTTGATGATTTCCATTCCTCTGGGTATATTCCCAGCCATGGGATAGCTGGGTCATATGGTAGATCTATCTGCAATTGTTTGAAGAGCCTCCATACCATTTTCCATAGAGGCTGCACCATTTTGCAGTCCCACCAACAATGTATGAAAGTTCCTTTTCCTCTGCAACCTCACCAGCATTTATCATTCACAGTCTTTTGGATATTAACTATCCTAACTGGGGTGAGATGGTATCTCAGTGTGGTTTTGATTTGCATTTCCTGAATGCTGAGTGATGCTGAACATTTTTTCATATGTCTGTTGGCCATACATATATTTTCCTTTGAGAAATGCCTATTTAGCTCTTTTGCCCATTTTTTAATTGGTTTGCTGGTTTTTTTCTTGTAAAGCATTTGAGTTCCTTGTATATTCTGGATATTAATCCTTTGTCAGATGTATATTTTGCAAATATTTTCTCCCACTCTGTTGGTTGTCTTTTAACTCTGTTAATTGTTT
>NW_007727286.1:114910-115612 GCF_000696425.1 Galeopterus variegatus | reverse complement strand
TTTTCCTTTGGTTGCCCATGCTTTTGGGGTCGTATTCATGAAGTCTGTGTCCAGTCCTATTTCCTGAAGTGTTTCTCCTATGTTTTCTTTAAGAAGTTTTATTGTTTCAGGGTGTATATTTAATTCTTTAATACATTTTGAATTGACTTTAGTATATGGTGAAAGGTATGGGTCTAGTTTCATTCTCCTGCATATTGATATCCAGTTCTCCCAGCACCATTGCTGAAGAGGCAGTCTCTTCCCCAGTGTATAGGCTTGGTGCCTTTGTCAAAGATCAGATGGCTGTAGGTGTGAGGGTTGGTTTCTGGATTCTCTATTCTATTCCATTGATCAGTGTGTCTGTTTTTATGCCAGTACCATGCTATTTTGGTCATTACAGCTTTGTAGTATAGTTTAAAGTCAGGAAGTGTTATCCCTCCACCTTTATTTGTTTTTCTCAGCATTGTTTTGGCTATGTGTGGTCTTTTGTTATTGCATATAAATGTCTGGATAGTTTTTTCCATTTCTGATAAAAATGTCATTGGAATTTTGATGGGGATTGCATTGAATTTGTATATCACTTTTGTTAGTATGGACATTTTCACAATGTTGATTCTTCCAATACAAGAGCATGGGATATCTTTCCATCTTCTTGTATTCTTTCTAATTTCTCTCAGCAGTGGTTTGTAGTCCTCATTATAGAGATTTTTCACATCCTTGGTT
>NW_007727286.1:114094-114782 GCF_000696425.1 Galeopterus variegatus | reverse complement strand
CGGGAACCGGTCTGTATGTGGGATCCGAACCCTCGGTGGGAGCACCGCCGCACTCCCAAGTCGTGCACTGCAGCAGTGCGCCACCGGGCCAGCCCAGAAGATACTAGTTTCTGAGGCTGGGAAGTCCAAAGTCCATCTAGTGGTGGTGACAGTGACCAGGGGTCTCACATTGCAAGACAGTGGAAGCAGAGAGAGCCTATATGGAGTTATTTTGGAGACTGGAAAATCCATGGTCCAGGGGGCACATCTGGTGAAGGTCTTCTTCTGGGTGGGAACTTTCTGCAGGGTCTCATGGTGAGGCAGGCAATCCCATGGCAAGAACAGCCCAGCTTAATTTTCTTAATTGTTGTTTTATGGCACATTCCCCCCCTGGAGTTAGAACACTGGGAAGGAAAATATGTTCTGCAGCTGGAACCTTTACCTGACCAAGATCCTGTATTACTCCCTCCCCCCACTTACCCCAACCTCTGCTCTCAGCTGCCTGACCCTGACCCCAGCCAATTTTTGAAACTCTTCATTTTGAAACTCTTCATTTACCCAATAATAAAATTCAGAGGAATATACCCCCAAGAAGACTTGCTTGGGTCATATGCCCCTAGAGATGAGGGGAGAAGAAACTCTGCAGAACTGTTGTCAAGCTTTGTACTGCCCAATGCTGACCAAACCCAGTCTCCCAGGCTGGTAACGC
>NW_007727286.1:111422-113468 GCF_000696425.1 Galeopterus variegatus | reverse complement strand
AAACTCTTCATTTTGAAACTCTTCATTTACCCAATAATAAAATTCAGAGGAATATACCCCCCCAAAAGACTTGCTTGGGTCATATGCCCCTAGAGATGAGGGGAGAAGAAACTCTGCAGGACTGTTGTCAAGCTTTGTACTGCCCAATGCTGACCAAACCCAGTCTCCCAGGCTGGTAACGCCAGAGTGCAAACTTCACACACATAATCTGTCATCCCTGTTGACACAGAGGTAAGAGAGTCAAGCAATGGCCCAGCTATTTTCATAACAAAGTTCAATTTGAGAGAACTGATTTCCATATCTAAGAGTTAGATGCAAAATCGAAGGAGCTATAAAGAAAACTAGGGAAATAAAATGTGGAAGAAAATATAGCAGCCCCGGCGGCGCTGGCATGCTGATATGATGAGGATACAGACATCTACTCCAGTACTATAGCCCCCATCTTAATGTGCTGATTTTCTCTGGGTTAAAGAACCAGTAATGAGCCATGTCAACATCACGACTCCTTGATATGAAGCACCAAGAAAGACATGACATCATTTCTATGGCATTCTTGCCAAAAAGTCATAACCTCAGTTCAATCATACAAAACATCAGACAAGCCCAAATTGAGGGGCACTCTACAAAATAACTGATCAGTGCTCTTCAAAAATGTCAAGATAAGGAAAGACTGAGAAACTGTTACAAATTGGAAAAACCAGGAGAAATAACAAAATGCATTGTAAGGTCCTAGAAAGGATCCCAGAACAGAAAAACAGCATTAGTGAGACAACTAGTTAAATCTGAACAAAGTCTGTAGTTTAGTTAGAAGTATTGTGCCAATGCAATTTCCTGACATTGATCATTGTACTGTGGTTATGTAGGATGTTAATACTAGAAGAACCTGGATGAAAGGTATGCATGAACTCAAATATTTTTGCAACATTTCTCTAAGTCTAAAAGTAGTTCAAAATAAAACTTTTTTAAAAAGAGGAAGGAAAGAGAAGAATAATGAGAAAAGGAGAGGAGAACTATCTAAGTGTAACTTCTAGGGATGACCCCAGGATCCTCCTTCCTGTTCACCAGTGCTGTGAGGACAAGTACATTTCAATGACACTTGTGGAGCAAGTATATGTGGGTACAATGATCGAGATGGTGCTAAAGGAGCCACCTGTGAAAAACAAATATTTTTGCTTTACAGTCACACCTTAATTGGTGGTTAAGAGTATGATCTTGGAAGTGGACAAACTAGGCTCTGCTAAATATCAGCTCTATGACCTTAGTAGAAGTATGCAGCCTCCTTCAGCCTCCCTGAGAGTGTTTAGCAGTATGATTAGGAGCCTGGATATCATTCTGTGTATGACTACACACCCGCTAGTCCAACACCAACCAGTCCTTTCAGGTCCAACTGAACATTCAGACTCACAAGATGACCATAGGCCATGCTTGGCACCTGTCTACTCAGAAGGATATAGGATACAAGCTAGCAGGGCAGTGCTAAGAGGCATTCTTCATTTAGGACAGTCCATGCACCAGACCAGCAGCTCAAGTGCAAAGAGATCCACAGCAGGCAGGTGCAGGTGCAGAAGCCACCCTGGTGGAAAACTTCATCTCCTACAGGAGCAACATTTGCTGTAGCACTTCCAGAGGGTAGCTTCCTGTGTCCCCACCAGAGGTATGCCAGAGTCACTGCCCTCAGGAAAGTGCAAAGAATGGTGTCCTTTCGGGTATTTATAATTCCTGTACAGCTCCTCCCAGTCCCAGATACAATTTATCAATCAGGGGTCATTTTTAACCAAGGCAATGTTGCCTAGAAACATAGTTGACAATTGGCTCTTATCAGGTTACCAAGGTAACAGAGTTTGGAAATGAACCAAAGGTCAAATTCTTAGGCTGAAAGGGAAAGGAAAGCCGTTATATTAACTCTTTGCCCATAATCATCTTGAGCCAGGTTGTTTAAATTCTCTCAGCTTCTCTTTTCCTGTCTGTAAACTGGTGAAAATAAGAGTACACATCCCTTAGGTTTGTCATGGGTGTTAAATGAGAAGCTTGCCAGGTGCTTAGCAC
>NW_007727286.1:108989-110550 GCF_000696425.1 Galeopterus variegatus | reverse complement strand
CTTCTTCCCTCCTTTGTCAGGGCTCTGTCGCTGCAGCCCAGGCCAGCCTTGAAGGTCCCACGTCTTTGCCTTGCACTTTCCTGAGCCCATCACACGCTTTTTGAGTGGGCTCAGCAAGGAACACCAAGGTGCAATTCTAGCAGCTCTTCTATCCCTACTGGCCCTAGTCTGCACAGCTAGAATCATAGGTGGAGGCTGACCATAAGGACAGAGCCTAAAGCTGCAGGGTCTGAGGCATGGCTGGAAGAGCATCATGGGGACAAGAGTGCAAGGAGGAGAGGGAAAGGGATCTGCAAACACAGAGAAGGCCTGGAAGTAGGCCGTAAAGGCACTGACAAGGACTGCAGCCAATTGGACGGTCTGCATTCAGAGGATGAACACAAGCCAGAGAAAGGCAGCAGCTGAAACCAGGCAAGCAGTAAGGACCTGCAATGCTGGCCGCTGAGCAACTAGAGCAGGTCAGCATCACGGCCAGCGGCATGGACTTTGATATCCTAGAGACCTGTGTTCAAGCCCTGGTTCTGACTCTTACCAGCTCTGTGTCCTTGGGCAAGTCACTCAATATCACTATGCTTCTATATCTCCATCTGTAAAGTGGGGATAAATAGCAGTACCTACCTTGTAGGAAGATGATATGGGATAATTGAGACAATGCTTATAAAATGTTTAGCAACAGTGTCAGGCACTAAATATTCCTGTTGTCATTATTATTATATGAGCCAACTTGTATTAGTTTTCTAAGGCAGCTATGACAAATTACCACTAAAAACAACAGAAATTTATTATCTGCCAGTTTTGTACTTCCGAAGTCTGAAATGGGTTTCACTGGATTAAAATCAGGGTTTTAGAAGGGATGCACTCCTTTTTGGAAGCTCTAGAGCAGGATTAGTCTCCTTGTACTTTGCAGCTTCTAGAAGCCACCTGCATTCCTTGGCAGTGGGCCCTCTTCCTCTGTCTCCAAAGCCAGCAATGTCAGGTGGAAAGCTTAGCTGAACTGAGTCATCATAGTGCCATCTCTCTGGTCTGTTTGCTGATTCCCTCTTCCACTTTTAAGGGTCTTTGTGATTACACTGGGCTCATCTAGATAATCCAGGATATTTTCCTTATTTTAAGATTTGCTCATTAACAAACTAAATTCCATCTGTAACCCTAATTCCCCTTTGTAACCCAGCATAGTCAACAGATTCAGGGACATTATCCCACCTCCCACAGATGTAACCATACATATATCACGCACAGTCAGCCTGCCATGAATTTCCTTCCCACACTGAGCTAGTGAGGACAGCAGAGGACAGAGATCAGGACATGCTGAGGTGAGTCCATCATCTTCACACACAGACTCCCAACCTTGTCCTGATGTAGACACTAGTCTCTACGGAGGCTCTGAACGCATACTGCCTTAAACAAAGTTATCTAAAAATGATCTCCTTTCCATGTACATTATAAACAAAATGATTCTTTTTATACTTAATTGAACATAGATATTTTTGAACTAGACCAAGAACAGCAGATGCATACATGGACATCCATGCCCCTATTCCACATCCATGGCAAACATCAC
>NW_007727286.1:105397-108543 GCF_000696425.1 Galeopterus variegatus | reverse complement strand
CAATCACAGTATTCTTTCTGGCCTCCGAAGCCTCTCAACACAGCATCCAGGCACTCAACACCAGCCAACTGGCACTGGCACATGAAATTATTTTTAAAACACTATTTTCCATACGTATAATGGGCACTAAGTCCCTGAGAGTAGCTGGGACTTATATAACAGTAAATAAAAGTTCCTGGTTGTTTGAGATATTACTTATATAACAGTAAATAAAAGTTCCTGGTTGTTTGGAGTTAATGAGCAATAAGACCCTCGTGGGACTTATATAACAGTAAATAAAAGTTCCTGGTTGTTTGGAGTTAATGAGCAATAAGACCCTCGCAAGCTCTAAATGTGACAACTCTACGTGTACATACAATTCAGTTATATAGTCAGTAGCACACGAGTGACTGAAATACATAGAAAATTCTGTAGGTGAAGGGAGTCTGTTTCTAGACAAAGGGCATTTTGTAAAGGAAAACAGAACAACACATCTCTGCATTCCTGGATGCCCAGTGTTTGTACTTCAGATTCCAAGCACTTAACCTTCATCACTTGAAACAAACTGAAATGTGCTGAAACCTGCTGGTCTAAGGAGAAAGTGCCAAGTTCTTTCATTTCAGCAGGGACAAACAGCCATAACAACAACAATCAGGAGACTCTGGGGCCACAGTCTCCTTCTGCAAGAGCTGCTATAGAGTTACTCTGTACCTTATTTAAGGAGTCAGAAAGAATCCACTCCTGGAATGCAAGAAGCTTGAACAGATGAGAGAACATCCAGGCAGGCACTTGATTAAGGAATGAATCAACAGCAATAATGAATTCTCAAAGACACCCATATGATACTCCTCCTGGGACATAAATCTAGACCACTTAGCTGCAGTCGAAATTCCATCCAGATTACATGTTCTTGATTTAATATGAAACCAAGTCTGAGTGTATAATACAGTAAAATGTCAGCTACTGAAAGGCTTTCAATCCTTGAAAGTAGGCTCAAAGAATTTTTCCTCAGTAAGTATCTTTTATAGCCAAAAAAGAACCTTGGAGCGAGGGGCAGCATGGTAAAACATTTGAAGATTACCCGAAACCTGATTGGTTCAGTTTGCACCCAAGTGGAGTGGAGTGGTTTGATTGACAATATCAATTTTTTAAAAGTCCAACTTTTCCATACTCTAATAGAAAAGTGATGGGAAGGGGAGAGAGAACAAAAGAGAGAGAGAGAGATGCAGACAGAAGAACGGCAGTCTGAACCCAGAGGGGCTAAGGAGAGATGGCTGACACTGGCAATGAAAAACAAAGGCCTACGAATGAAAAGGTTAGGAGAAGCAATAAGCACATTTCGTGGTTTTCTTATGCCGACAACAAGTTCCTCAACACAGTTCCTCTGAGAAGCACAAAGACCCTTGGCTGTGCAGGAATCAGGCCGTGGGACACTTGCAGTGACCCACCGCCACGTGCATTCTCAAAGCACAGTGTCCTTTTCTTCCATGCATCATCTCAGTTTGTGGTTATATATTTAGTTACGTGGTGGTTTTGTTTAATACCCAGCTCTTCCATTAGAATGTAAGCTCTGGAAGGCAGAGACCACACCAGCTTGCTCACTAACTCTTGTCACCTGGCACAGAGTGACTTGAACACATGAAGTGTTCAATAAATATTTGTTGAAAGAATGAATGAGTAAATGAACAAACTGTTAAAGGAATAAACAAATGAATACATGAATATGGAGGCATCTGGGCTTTGTGAAGGAAGCCGGACATGTCCCAAGCTGAGAAAGCAGAAGGGCAATTTAAGCAGAGGGAACAGCACAAGCAAATAAATGTGTGGAGACGTGAAAGAAAAGGCAGCCTGGAGCAGCCAAAGGAAGTACTGCCACTCTGAGACATCCCACACTTGGGGACACCTAATAGATGTCTCACTACCGCCTAACAGCATAGCAAGGTCTGCATTGGCATGTCGACAAACTAGCCCATACCACAAAGTCTAGGATTTTGTCTCATTTTCTGGTACCTCAAATTCAAGAACTAGTTGAGCACCTATAGTGTACAGCACTGTGTTGGGCACTGTGGATGATACAAAGCTGTAAGACATGCTTCCTATCGAGGTCAGGAACAGGCAACCAGAGAAGCATGTAAGTAACCAGAGTCCAAGGTCATGGCTGTGCAGTGCCCTAAGGAAAGCATGATCTACAAGCTGTGCAGGTGCAAAGGGGAGAAAGGTAGCTGCTGGTGGTGGGGATTTTATCTTATTAACTTTGTTTACTTATTTATTTTTGGCAGCTGGCCAGTACAAGGATCAAATCCTGAACCTTGGTGTTATCAGCACCATGCTCTAACCAACTGGCCAGCCGATATTAATAACTTTATAACGTTTGATGCAGCATGCTTTATTTAAGTGCCTATGTCCCCAATGCAGTTCTCGTAATTCTAGAGGAGTGACAAGCAACAGGAAGTCAAGAAGTTTGCCGAGCTCATCCCCCTGCTTCCCAAGGAGTTCTGTCCCTGCTCGTAAGACCTCATGCCTTGCAGCCAGCCCCACTGAAGCATCTCTTGGCTCTACAAGCCAGAATCTTCCCAAAAGGGATAGCAGTAGGGTAACAGACACAGCAGACACAGGAAGGAGATTCCTGAGGGAAGGGGTGCAGATAGGGGAGGCAGTATGTACCAGAAGCAAATCACTAACTTAGTGATTTTGCCTACAAATCATCCTTCAGCTGGTTTCAGGCCAGCAGGGCTGGGCTGCGAGGTCCTTCACTGTGCCCAACTGAATCCCCAGCTCAGGGAACCCAGCTTGCAGAGGGGGCTGTCATCAGAGAGCTCAGTTAAAGGAAACACTTACTGCTGGAGATGATTTTTTACAAAGGCTCCAGTTACCAAGGAGGTTGCTAAGGGAAGCCAGTCAGTTCGCTAGGGCTAAGTCAGCTCTCTGCTTCATACAAATTTGAGCCACAGAACCGGGAGGGAGGGATCAGAGGTTTATAACAAAAGTTCAATACACAGTAGCATGAAGCAGAAGCCGACTGGGATTGATTCGAGAGACCCATGTGAGTTTGTAGTTTCTTTTTTCTTTTTTTTTTTTTTGTCTTTTTCCGTGTCCGGCAACGGATCGCAACCCTCAGTGTCGCCCCTGTACCAGACCGGGACCGGCAACGGGATCGCAACCCTCGG
>NW_007727286.1:99065-104397 GCF_000696425.1 Galeopterus variegatus | reverse complement strand
GGGTGTATGTGTGTGTGTGTGTGTGTGTGTGCGTGTGTGTGTGTGTGTGTGCGCAGTACCACACAAGTTCATGGGAAGCAGAGATTATAGCAGAATCTTAAAATCTTGGGGTCAGAACCCAACAGCTCTCNAGCGCCGCTGCGCTTCCCAAGCGGCGCACTATCCAGTGCGCCACCGGGCCGGCCCGAGTTTGTAGTTTCTTGTAGCGAGTTACTACACCTTTTTCCTTTTGCTCCTTTCCCCTTATGGAAAAAAAGACCAGCATCTGAGATACTGAAGCAGAACTACAATTCACCAAGCGATTACCTTGGAAACTGTCTAGACAGGGGCCTCCTAGAACTGGCTCCCAAGAACCCGCAGCCTCAAGGAAGTCACCAGTCACTGGGTGAAGCTTTCAACTGGGAATTAATGACCCAAGTTAAAGGACCACCAGGACCACTGTATCATTCTCAGAAGGCAAGGAGAGGGGCAAAAGAACTAAGTATGAAAAGACTTAGGAGACAGGGAGAACACCCAAAGAGAGGTTTGCTTTGATTTTTTAGTGTTTATGTAAATTTACCCTTCATACAGACATTTATTTCTTACATAGCAAAGTGTAGAAGTTGGTGGTTTAAATATGTGGCATCTTGATCAAAAAGTCATGAGAGTTTTGGGAGCAGAGTTGAAGGTATGATAACAAGACCTATGGTTACCACCTGGTGGCAGCATATCTAAACTAAAGACTGAGTATGAGATGTGTGTGTGTGCGTGTGTGCGTGTGTGTGTGCGCGAGCGCAGTACCACACAAGTTCATGGGAAGCAGAGATTATAGCAGAATCTTAAAATCTTGGGGTCAGAACCCAACAGCTCTCCCCTGTCCCCCTTCATTCAGCACTGGGAGCTTCCCTACCACCATCCTACCTACTAGTAGTTTTGCATTCCCTTTGGAGAAGGGAATGAAGGCGACCTCATTACCATCCCTTTTTCCAAGCTCAAGTCAGAAAGAGGCAGATTTATCCCAACAATGATTAGGTGGTCTCTAAAGCAGTGGTAGGGAACTGGTTTAAAGCCTGGTACTCTATAATGTTTCTCCTGTGAACAAGTGAATGAATGAACACAGCCTAGTTTCTTTAATATATTTATTTTCAGCAACTAGTGTTACCATCATGAATGATAACAAAGGTGGGGCACTGATAAATCTGGCTATTTAGACATTTAGAAATAGCTCCTGTATAAGCATCCACCCCAGGGCTAGCAAATACAGACCCTAGAAGGGTGGGCCAGGAGAGCCCTACATCCCAGTGGGGCAGCAGACAGACTTGCCCCGGGAATCTAAAGACCCAGATTCTTGATCAAGTTCTCCCTTGATGGGACTTAAGCAAGTTAATAAATCTTGGAGCCTTAGTTTTCTCCCCTGTAAAATGGAGATAGTTCAATCCACCAAGGCCAAGGACAGTCAGAGAGATAGAGATAAAAGCACTGTGTCAACTCCAAAGGGCTGCCAGATGTTCCGAGTTATTACTGTGCTGGGTAGTGCTGCAAACATGCATTTTAGATGCATCTGTTGTCCTCTATGCTAGTTCTTTATTAATTAAGCTGGCTTCTCATCTAGAGAGTCACTGTTAATAAAATGAATGACTCCTCTCTCAGGTCCAAGTTGTTGCTTTTTCTGAGCCAGTAGGTAAGCAATCATTCTCAAGGTTAAACCCGACAACCACAGAGACAGAAACACAAACCAAGCCATGTCTAGAGTATAGGACCTGGCACATGAAAAATGTGGGGAGTTTCCTTTCCTCATCCAAAAAGCAGCCAAATTCTAGCCTGCCTCCCTTCTGGTAGCCTCCTTCAAGGTCCACCTCAATGAGAAACCCCTGGCTCCATGTGACTTCACAAGTTGCCTCTGGCCACAAACCAGGCTAGCCCCACAGCACACCGCTGCCTTGGGAAGCTCTGGTGAGCCTCCCTGTCCCCACTTGGAAGGGCCAGCCGATGAGCAGTAATGGGATGGTTGCCTTTAGCACTCCCTGCAGGTTTGCAGAGAGGTGGTGGGGAAATTTCAAGTGTTGGGGCATCCAGGGGATAACAGGTGTTAAGACTCTCTGTCAACACTGCTAGAAAGTGGGAGATCCTTTAATTGTTCAACAGTCCCGTAACTAAGATACAGGGCAGAAATGAAGACGCACAATCTCTGGATGCCCACGTGGGTACTGGTGGTTCTCCAGTGTCCTTTTGTGAATGAGTCCCTGCTCCACAATGGAAAGGCCCCCCCTTTGTATTTCCAACACCCAGAAGAGACAAGTAGCTGAAACATAGTAGATGCTCCAGAAATGCTTGTTGGGTACAAGGACAGATGGATGTACATGCAAGGGCAGGGGGTGCCAGAGGCCATTTTGTTATCTGCTGTCTGGAGCCCCAGAAAGGGGAAGCATGGCTATAGTGACCAGAAGGTTTTTCTGAAAGAAACCAGGATTGAAGTTTGTGGCGTTAGATGAAAACTTCTGGCATGGTGTCAAGAATATGGTCCTAAAGACAGAAGTGGATTCAATTCTGGGCTCTATCATTCACTGGCTGTGATATTTTGGAAATATTGTTTGACCTCCCTGTGCCTCAGTTTCCCCATTGTAAAGTGCAGGTAACAGAAGCACTCCTCGAGCTGCTTTAAGGACTGGGTGAGATAGGGAGGTGGATGACAGGGACAACACCTTCTCTCCTCACATCTCTGCTGCATCACGGCCCCTTAGGGGAGAGCTTCCTGCAGCGATTCCCTCCTCCCAGGCAGGTGCCAGAAGAGAGCTTCCACCGCACTTTCCCTTAGAGGAGCAGCCAATCCGACTGGCCTAACAACCACTCGACCACACCTTGCAGGCCCTGGAGTCAGTGTCAAAGGCCCTGCTAGTGTCAGGGACTGCCTCTGGCTCCCTGACCAGCCTGCGTCTCCTGCTCCCAGGCACCCTCCCGGTGCTGCTTTTCCATGAGTTCATGGGCAGGAAAGTCAGGCCGGCTTCCCTGTAGGCCCAGGGCTTCTCTGTCTTCTTTTCAGGCTGAAAGGTGGCAATACTCAATCTTGCCCATTCCAGAAAGCCCTCCATCCATAAAGGTGATACACTGGTGGATATTTGTCTTGTCTTTCTACTAATTAGACCCAGAGGGAAGGAGGGCTACGTCTTGGGCAGTGTTTCAGAGGGCTTAGCATTGGACAGCAAATGATGGTAACACGTTCAGAAGCCTCTTAGAGGGTCCTCGTGTGACTTTCCTGCTTCAGCACTGGTACATGCAGTGAAATCCAATATTATTTAGATCAGCGGTTCTCAAGGGTGGCAGCACTGCCCCCTAGGGGATGTGTTGAAAGTCTATGATGGTGTTTGTGCTGTCACCACGATGGAGGGAAATTTAGCAGGAGGGGGGAAGGATTCTGGACACCCTGCTATGTGTGGGACAGCCCTGCACAATGAAGAAGTATTTTGTGTCCCTCGTGACTTTCAAATATTTCACTAGACATACAATAGGCTTTTTAAAAACTGCTTATGATACATATGTATACATGTGTGTATTTGTACATACCTGTGTATACGTATATGTTTGTGTTTTTTTATTTAATGTCAGTAAATACGAGGAAAAACATGGACAAATATACCTTTCAAACTATTAGTAATGCTATATTAGTCTTCTGGTCAAGAGGGAAGAATAGACGGTCCCCAGCGTCACTCTTTCCCGCAAATCAACCAATTTACAACTATAAAAAAGCAACAACAGCCAAACTGGGGCCACTAGAGCTTAGGGGAGGAAGAGAGAACTACGGAGTGCATGAAGGTGGGAGAAGCCACGATGAGATAAAAAAAGAACTGCTTCACCCGTTTCGAGCCCTGGCTGCTTCCAGGCTGGAGCTGCACAGAGCACACAGAACAGGAGCCGGCAAAAGCTGCACCTGTGCCTTTTGGATGAAGTTTCTTGGAGGCGGCAGGGGAGCAGAGGGCCTTGGTGGCCCCCAGGCCAGCAAGACCACTAATAGGGTTCATGTGGGCGCACATAGGAGTGAGAAGCCACAGACAACTGAAAAAAAGGAGCCACTCAGAGGCCAGTGAATCATCACAAGGGACCAGTGCATGGCCCATCCCATGGGAAGCGTTTGGAGCATGGGTGGTGGGGGAGATGGGTCCATCGGGAGAACACTGGGACACAGCAAGGACAGCTGATCTAGCCCCCAGTCTGCGTAGGACACTCAGAGGAGACTGGTCAGGAATACAGAATCGCATGGCATGCAGTTTGATGAAAAGACTCAGGCCCAGACCAGAGTTTCTACACAACCCAGGTGCACGGGATTTCTCTAGACTGGGAAGTACCTATAAAGTCAACCATTGAAACCTGAGCTGCACAAAAAGCCTCTCCTAAGGAATCAGCAGCAAAGCAGAAGTTTAGCTCAAGTGTTGGTCCCCACAGGAAGTTCCACCATTTTAGAAGTAAACAAAGGACAACAAATTAGTTCCAGTGCAGAGTTTAAGTGGTGGAAACAGCAAATAATCCAACACAGAAATGAAAGAAAAAACAAAGTACCCATAACCAGAGACAAAGTTTGATATTAACTAGTAAAGGTCTCATTTCACCAAAGAACACCTATAACACCTAGAAGGACTGGAAGTCCCATGAGCTAACAAGCCAGAAAGCGGGAGGGCCGGGGGCCTAGCCATGCTCCCCGACACATGCAACCACCCCAGCAACAACCATCGAGCCACCACAGAAGTGCCCTGGGCTCTCCCTAGCCAGGGCAGTAGGGGTCCAAGAGCCTCGGTCATGCCCCCCCAACACCGGCAGCTAGCCCAGTGATGACCACCAAACCACCACAGGAAGAGTCCTGGGCTCTCCTGAGCCAGGGTGGTGGGTGGCTGAGGGCCTTGGCCATGCCCCCCCATCACCACAGCCAGCCCAGTGACAGCCACCAAGCCACAGCAAGAAGGGCTCCGGGTTCTTAGCTGAAGTGGTGGGGGATGGGGGCTTTTGCCAGCCCCTCCTGACAACTGCACCCTGCCCAGCAATGACCACCGAGCCACAGCAAGAAGGGCCCTAGGCTCCCAAGCTGGGGTGGTAGGGGGTGAGGGCTTTTGCCACACCTCTCTAACATCTGCACCCAGCCTGGCAATGACCAAGCCACCACTGGAAGCCCCCTGGTCTCCCCTGAGGGAATGCGGCGGGTGTCACAGGCCTCAGTCCCACTCCTCCTCCTTCCTCCTTCTTCCATCACATTTCCTTCCCCCTTCCCCTCTCTCCCTCCCTCCCAGCTGCTCTGCAACAACATCTTAGAATGTAAAAAATAATATTAATAAAATAAATAAATAGATAAAAATTTTAAAATTGTATA
>NW_007727286.1:89393-98479 GCF_000696425.1 Galeopterus variegatus | reverse complement strand
CCCTCCCTCCCAGCTGCTCTGCAACAACATCTTAGAATGTAAAAAATAATATTAATAAAATAAATAAATAGATAAAAATTTTAAAATTGTATATTAGTTGGGAATCAAATGACTTTTATCAACTCAGTTATACATTCCTATTTTGTTTCGAGTTTTTGTAAAAATGTATTAATTTTGCAATTGGGAAAAACAAGGTAACCCAAAATGGGCAAACTTTGCCAACCAATTTACAAGAAAAATCATGTCCTGGAGTATGATATTTTGTAAATAAATTTACCATATACTAATACAATAAAGTTAGTTCACACCTCTCCCCCAAACAAACCTGCTTATAATTTTCTGAGCCTAAAACTTAACCTGCTTCATATATAAACACATTTCATTTTTGCATACAATGAATTTTCCAGGAATTCAATTACCATGAAAATGGAGAGGAAATTGTGAAGAGCTNATACAATGAATTTTCCAGGAATTCAATTACCATGAAAATGGAGAGGAAATTGTGAAGAGCTAATGCCAACACTATGTGTGACATTTGAGTCACCAAGACAATAGACATATGTCAATCAGCATTTGAGGCCATGACACTGGCAGTGATTCTGAGTGTAGGTGTCTGCTTCTCCTCATGTCCACTGATGCAGACATCCCGGAGCAGGTCCTCTGCTTTTATACTTCCTTTTACATTTCAATTAGGGCAGTATATTTGATTTCTAAGAACTTCATATGTAGGTAGGTTATATTGCATATGAATCTCATGTCAGGGCAGTAAGGGGGGCGTTATAAAATGTTTGTTATACAAAGGACCCCTGGGCACTGGTAGGGCTGAGAGCCACTGACTTAGCTTCGGGGATCACAAGGCCACGTCTTCACGAGTTCTGGCCCCCAGGTCCTTGCTTAAACTCTCACAGCCGCAGCACAGGAAGTCTGGAGAAGGGCTCTGCTTGTCACAGCACACGACTCCAGATCTAACTTTGCATAGAACAGGATCTTCATTCTCTGGGTGGCGTGGGTGTGAGCAGGGACTTTCCCCCTCATAGACCAGAATGAAGAAGGCCATTTCTCAGCAGAAGGATGGAAGCAGAATTAGGATGAGCTACTTACAAAGGTCTTCGGTGGCAGCCGGGGCGAAGGCAGCCATGGACTCGTACAGATCCTCGTCACAGCCGGGGTTGAGGGAGCATTTCATGAGCAGGTCTGTAGAAAGGTGGGCCATGGACTCGTACACAGCGTCGGCCTCCTCGCCCTGCATCAGCTCCTCTTTAATGTGACTCTTCAGCATGTCCACGGTTTCCTGAAAGAGGACGGCGATTGTTTGTGTATATCTGTATTTCCCACCTGACTGAAAGCTCCTTGAGGCCAGGCTTCACACCATTTTTTCTTTGTTTTATGTTTTTTTGTTTTAATCTTCGTATCTTTCCCCAACACTAAGCACTGAGGAGCTCTGTGCTCAGGAGATACTAGTTAAATTTCCAGTGACCAGAGCATACAAGTTAAAAATTATTTTCTCATGAGCACCTGTTGTGTCACGTACAATGTGAGACTTTGCCTCTACATAACCTCATGTCATCCTTTCCACTACTGCTTGAGAAAGCTATAGTATTCCCTAGTTTACAAATGAGAAAAACAAAGCTCAGAAAAATTTAGAGTCTTGCTCAAGGGCTTGAAATCCTGGTTTTCGCTCTTTCTATTATACCTTTGTGGTTCCCCAAAAGGGAACAAATGACACAAGAGGGTGTGACCCAGACCAATTAGCCACACAGAAATTCAGATGGGCTCAATGTGGCTGCAGCTAAGGTGTTTTGCACGTATGTGCAGTCAGAGGCCCCTCAGCAGCTCCATACACCGGTCCCCCTTCCTTTCGCAGGCTTTTCCCAAGTGCCCGACAGTTTCCAGGAGTTCCTCCCTCGGTTTTATGTTCTACACGCCGAAGGGGAGAAACGGTCTTGGACGAGTGCCCTGACATCAGAAAGGGTGTCCCTCTGTCCTCCTGCCTCCAGGTGGTTACGAAGCCAGAGAGCTGACTTCTCTGAAACCTCTGCACAACTTTTCCTGGTGAGAAACTTCAGTGTTTCACAATCCTTATTTCAGCATCAACCCACAAAAATCCTCATTTTCATCATCATTAACCCAAGAGAGCTAATCTTTTATTGACACTCTGTGTTGTTTTCCTGGTGAGACTCGGGTGGACCAGGTGACAGCTCTCAAGTGTTGGAGACTCAAGGTCTTGGCATTTGATTTTGATGTGGTGGAAAAGAAAATGGGACAGTTCTTAGAGGTCACAAGCAACATGTGGGACAACCTTTCGGTAGCAATGCTAGAGATGAATTGGTTGAAGGCAACTACGGTCAGAGAGTAAAAATGATATGAACCAGACTAACTTCAGAGCAGACTGAAAGTGCATCTTTAAACTTCCCAGTTACAGAGAGCAGGAAAACAAGCCCTGGCTTTAGCACCAACCAGGTTCAAGTCCTGTCTCCACCCTTATTAGTTTGTAGCACTGGACACAATTACTTTGCCTTTTTAAGCCCTTTTCCTCGTGGTAAAAAGGGAATCACAATACTGTCAACTTCAAAGGATTGTGGTGAGGATTAAATAAGATAATGCATTTTCCAATCAAACAAATTCAATAAATGTTAGTTACTACTATGGACACAGAATGTCCTTAATAAAAACTAATGGCATAGAGATGAAATGCTACATTTTGTACCTTTGTGACTTTAAAGTAAAGCCGAGTAAAGCTTACCAATCTAAGGCTGTAAGCACCTTTTAGCCTCATTTAGTCAGTGATTCTCAAAACAAGACTCAGGGTATTCAATTCATTCATTCACTCGAAACACTGCACACCCCAAACATGGGGAAGGCTCCTCTGTGTGCCTCAGTGAGTCATTGCCGTGTAGATTTCCAATATAATGCTGAGAGTTCAATTTCTGGGGCAGTGTCAGGCTCACTCTTGTTTGGGCATGGAGAGCAAGACTGGATTGTATTAATTGCTCCTTTGAGGTCACAGCTCCCTATGAGAGGCTGAGCTACTCTCAGGTGCCCTCAGTAAGTCTGTGAAGGAGGAGGAAAACCAGAACGGGATGGATAACTGCCTCCAAGACAATGGAGGCAAGACTGGGGCATCAATACGATGTGGGCACGGCGTGGGATCAGACTCAGAGAAGGACTCAGAAGTCAGTGATTATGGAGGAGCTGGGGATCCAAAGCCAGATGAGCAAAAAAGCTGGGTGTATTTGCCTGCCTAAAGGTCAGACCCGGGCAGAGGGTCAGAAAGAAAGATAGGCTGTTGGCAGGAGGTGGGCCTCATAGTCGGTGGCCCTGATGCCTCCTCAGGTGCACAACTTTATTGTGGTCCTACTAAGGAAGGAACCCATCCTAACAGTTCACCTGGGAGTTTCCTGCCAAGGTGCCTCGGAGGTAGATGAGAAGGTGGGTGGGGGAGAGAGCTCAGCATCAGCCTTCTGCTGATTCACTCTATAAATGTCTCTCTAAATTCTTTGAGGGGGACCTCAGTGCTTACATACATTATTTCCTTTTATGCTCAAAGCAACTCTGTGAATAGAACTATTATCATCTTCCTTCTGCAGATTAGGAAACTGAGAAAGGAGATATGTAACTTGCCTAAAGTCATGTGGCTAACAAGTGTTGCTATAGGAACTTGGACCCAGGTCCCTGCAACTCCGGGGCTCATCTCTTAAACCCACACATACTTCCTACCGCCAGAAGAGGCACAGGAAGACATGCTAGAGATGAAATCCACCCATATTTTTGGTGAAAAGGCAGCCCTAGAACAAACACATAGGGCATTTCCAATCCCAGTGTCTCTCTCGCCTTGGCCTTACCACATACTCGTCGATGAACTGCCGCAGGTCCCTGAAGCCATGTTTCTCGGCGATGGTGTTGGGGTAGTGGCCGTGCTTGTTGGCCACACTGTACGCCTGGAGGGCTCCTGGGCAGGTGAGCAACAAGGCAGTAAGGTTCTTCAGTCCATACTTTGCAGCAAAATGCAACAAGGTGGGCAGCTCTTCATCCCTCTGATCTGAAAAATTGCCAAGGAAAACTTAACTGACAGATACAAATGAAGGCATAGGATGCCCTTGTTCATGGACATAAGGCTGCCATGCCTAGCATGGTATCCCGCAAGCACTCAATGAGTACTTTTTCGTTGATTAGCCTAACATTTGACAGCTTCCTTCTGGCACCACTAAAGATCATGTCCTCAGATGAGAGAGAAAATAATTCAATTAATTAGCAAATTTAATCATTAATGTCCTACCTTCTTTCTCCAAAAGTATTTAAAAACCCTGAGAATTAGTAGTAATTTGAAATGTGCTGTTTTTTTAAAGGCTTAAATAGCAGCCACAAAGTACAACAGGAATCATGTTTTGACCTCCTCTGCAAAGTTCAGAGCACTTTAAAACTACTGTTTTGTGCTGATTAAAAGAAAGAAGTCCATCGTCTTAGCTATTACTCCCAGTTCATAATAAGTATACCAATAATTCAGGGTATGTCACTTAGCCTTTCTGTAGGCTTTAGTTTTGAACTTGAAAATATCTCCAGACTATCTCGAAGGTACCTTGGAGGATTAACAAGACACTATTCAGTGAGGACCTTTTTTAGAAGAGATTTTGAATGGTATTAATGCACCTGAGCCCCAGGACGTGAGTTAACCCTCTGGCTGGTGAGAAACAAAGAACTGCTGAGAGTCCCCACAGCCCCTCCNGCTATAGGAACTTGGACCCAGGTCCCTGCAACTCCGGGGCTCATCTCTTAAACCCACACATACTTCCTACCGCCAGAAGAGGCACAGGAAGACATGCTAGAGATGAAATCCACCCATATTTTTGGTGAAAAGGCAGCCCTAGAACAAACACATAGGGCATTTCCAATCCCAGTGTCTCTCTCGCCTTGACCTTACCACATACTCGTCGATGAACTGCCGCAGGTCCCTGAAGCCATGTTTCTCGGCGATGGTGTTGGGGTAGTGGCCGTGCTTGTTGGCCACACTGTACGCCTGGAGGGCTCCTGGGCAGGTGAGCAACAAGGCAGTAAGGTTCTTCAGTCCATACTTTGCAGCAAAATGCAACAAGGTGGGCAGCTCTTCATCCCTCTGATCTGAAAAATTGCCAAGGAAAACTTAACTGACAGATACAAATGAAGGCATAGGATGCCCTTGTTCATGGACATAAGGCTGCCATGCCTAGCATGGTATCCCGCAAGCACTCAATGAGTACTTTTTCGTTGATTAGCCTAACATTTGACAGCTTCCTTCTGGCACCACTAAAGATCATGTCCTCAGATGAGAGAGAAAATAATTCAATTAATTAGCAAATTTAATCATTAATGTCCTACCTTCTTTCTCCAAAAGTATTTAAAAACCCTGAGAATTAGTAGTAATTCGAAATGTGCTGTTTTTTTAAAGGCTTAAATAGCAGCCACAAAGTACAACAGGAATCATGTTGAGGATGCCCTTGTTCATGGACATAAGGCTGCCATGCCTAGCATGGTATCCCGCAAGCACTCAATGAGTACTTTTTCGTTGATTAGCCTAACATTTGACAGCTTCCTTCTGGCACCACTAAAGATCATGTCCTCAGATGAGAGAGAAAATAATTCAATTAATTAGCAAATTTAATCATTAATGTCCTACCTTCTTTCTCCAAAAGTATTTAAAAACCCTGAGAATTAGTAGTAATTTGAAATGTGCTGTTTTTTTAAAGGCTTAAATAGCAGCCACAAAGTACAACAGGAATCATGTTTTGACCTCCTCTGCAAAGTTCAGAGCACTTTAAAACTACTGTTTTGTGCTGATTAAAAGAAAGAAGTCCATCGTCTTAGCTATTACTCCCAGTTCATAATAAGTATACCAATAATTCAGGGTATGTCACTTAGCCTTTCTGTAGGCTTTAGTTTTGAACTTGAAAATATCTCCAGACTATCTCGAAGGTACCTTGGAGGATTAACAAGACACTATTCAGTGAGGACCTTTTTTAGAAGAGATTTTGAATGGTATTAATGCACCTGAGCCCCAGGACGTGAGTTAACCCTCTGGCTGGTGAGAAACAAAGAACTGCTGAGAGTCCCCACAGCCCCTCCACCTACTGACATCTGAGTATAGCAAGTTAAACTCAACCAGAAGGCAGAAGTGTTTGTGTTGTGGAGTTGGGGGACAAATCTTTTATTTTTTATAAAAGTTGACTTCTAAGCCCAATAATTTTATATATGTATAGAAATATTTTATTTATATATGAATATAAATATACATATTTTTTTTTAATATGACAAAGCCAGCCTCCTATTCACCAGGATATAATCATTGGGATAAGGGGTCTGCAAATGTCCCCAAGAACCCACATTGTCAGGCTACAAAATACTTTCTCCTGAGCCCCAAGTTTAAGAGTAGAGAGAAGTAACACCCACTGGAAGTGATGCAAGAACATTCCACTGCAGGACAACAGGCAGAGGCGATAGGAAAGGGAATGTCCCCCAGATAAGGGCTTGAAGGTAATGTAGCCTCATCCTTATCATTCTTAGGCCACAAAAGGATGGAACACAGGCAGAGTAACCCAAGATTTGGGTTCCATTTGTGAAGTGCAACCACAGGGTGGAGGAAGAGTGACAGCCACAGAAGCACAACAGCAGGTGTCCTGTCCAGAGCCAGGCACCATCCCCGTGCAAGTGGTGCAGCTCTCAGCTCCCAGCATGTCACATGCACAAGAGCCGCACCTCCCTCATGGACAAATATTCATTTAGCACCTGCAATGAGCCCGCCACCCCGGAACAGCTCCAGCCCGTGCTGAGCTGACAGCCTAGCAAGACAGATACAGCTGAGGAGCACTAGGACAGAGGCACCCAAGGTGCTAGGGGAGCCCACAGCAGGTGGCCAAACCTACCGGAGATTTGGAAAAGACTTCCCAGAGACGTGCTATCTAAGCTGCTACAGGGAGGTGAAAAGAAGTTAGCCAGGTGAAAGGAAACCAAGACTGAGAGGAAGAAACTGTCTTCCCATGAGTCAAGGTAGCAGGAGACAGGTGAAAGAAGTTCCTGCCCTCCATGGGCTTGCAGAGGGAGAGAACATACCTTGGGATACAAAGTGGAGTGGGGGGGAAAGGGGAAAGGGGGAGGGAGGTTGGGGATAATTGGGTGGGAGATACAGGGTACAATCGCAATTTGTGGTAATTGGCATGCTGCCAGTATGGATCTGGCCTGCACATCTTGGGCACGAGAGGTGGCAATCAGCTTCATATCTCATGAATATTCATAATAAAAAAAAAAGAAGTTCCTACCTTCCATAGAGCAGAGCGTAGAAGCCAAGAGGGAATCTGGAGAGAGATAAGGACAGAAATGCAGCAGAGGCCCCTTGGGAAGGGCTGGTAAGCAGGTTAAGAAGTTTGGATTTTATCTAATAGGTAAGTGGGAACCACACATGTTTTGAGAAGGGGTAAAGTATTCAGATTTGCAATTTAGAAGAATCTATATCCACCCAGTGAAGACTGAGTACTTAGGATGGAGCACAGAGCAGGGACCAGCAGAAGGTCCGTGCATGGGACGACGGGATGCTGGAACCAGCAGGCTGGGATCAGCCCGTGTTTGGCTCCCTGAGATTTGACTGTTAACTTACTTGTCATCATATCTTCTTCTTCCAGCTGGTTGATGCCAAAGAGGTGCAGTCCACTTGCAGGGATGTTGTTCTTCAGGGACTCGGTTAGCAGTTTATCAAGGGTCTCTGTGTTGTAGGGCACAATTTTAAAGGCCTGAATACAAAAGCAAAGACGGTCAGATTTTAAATCCAGCTATCTCCCACCCGGCAGATTCAAGGCTGATAAACCATGAGCAAAAACTACATGCCCAGGAAGCTCAGGTTTCCCTTCAACAGCCTTACCTGACACATGAATTCCACAGGATTCGCAGCATTGGACAATAGGTTCCCAATTTCTTCCATGTCAGTATAATAGCTGACGATGGTTTCACATACCACCAAGTCCCCAGAATAGATCTTCAGAGAAACATTCCCAGATGAAAGGTCTGAACAGAAGAAAAGACACCATAAAAATGCCCAGGAAGAACAAGGGTCCAGGAAAAGTGTTTGTGGATACATACGCTTCACCTGAATGGTGAAGAAACTAACTGAAGGCTGGAGGGGAAGCGAGGGTGCAAGTGGAAGGTCAGCAGATGGCACATGGGGGGCTCAGAGACCCCCGTCTATTCTCACTGTGTCTGCAATTTAATTTTCAAAGGATTTTCATCTGTTTTGCTCACTACTATAGGCACAGTGCCTCAATGAACCAGAAGGAAAATTTTGGTTTAAAATGTGGGTTTATAGAAAGGCTAGTGGTCACCAAATGGGGGAAGGATCCTGGGAGGTGAAACTGTGTTTCTGCCACACTGGGCCAGCTGAACTGGTTCCCTCGAACCGCTGCTGTCATTACTAGGTGCTCTCCCTGGGGCGGAATTCTATACCACAGTAAGGGGTTTCGAGGGTGAAAGAAAAAAATTAAAAATACACCAACCACAAAGATTCAATTCACAAAAGAGGAAATGCAACAAATAGAGAACATGGAAAAATATCCAACCTCACTAGTAAAGAAATGCAAATTAAAACAGTGGACTAATTTTAAAAACATATCAAATTAGCCAAAATATTTAAAATGATAATGCCTAGTGCTGGTGATGTTACAGCAAAGCAGCTTGATAGTGGGGATAGCTCAGGAAGCAGTTAAGCACGTTCTGTGTCATCATGTCAACATGGGGCCACTTACTGGGAGCCTTCACGGAAACGGTGTACTCATTCTCCAGCTGGGCTTCCACCCTTATCGAGGGAGAATCCTTGGGAGAAAACTCTGCTTCCGTTGTCACCCTCTCATCCAACTTACATCTCACAATAATATAGACAGTGGTTTCTGCCTGGAATGAAAGATCAGACTTTGTCCCGTTTCTTTCCTGCATCCCCCAAGGGTGCTGGGCCAGAGGGTCCTGGGCTCCCTCAGCCCCAGCTCTCTGCAGTGAGCATGCTCCTGAGGAGGGTGGGCTGGGCAGTTCCACTATCTGCTCCCTGTCCCAATGAGACAAGTTACAGAAACTGAGAG
>NW_007727286.1:87235-88956 GCF_000696425.1 Galeopterus variegatus | reverse complement strand
TCACAATAATATAGACAGTGGTTTCTGCCTGGAATGAAAGATCAGACTTTGTCCCGTTTCTTTCCTGCATCCCCCAAGGGTGCTGGGCCAGAGGGTCCTGGGCTCCCTCAGCCCCAGCTCTCTGCAGTGAGCATGCTCCTGAGGAGGGTGGGCTGGGCAGTTCCACTATCTGCTCCCTGTCCCAATGAGACAAGTTACAGAAACTGAGAGTAAACATTTATAAACCTTTATAGCAATTTGATGAAGTAATTTAAATTATTTTTTTAAAGCTAGGGCTTGTATCTTATACATCTTTTTATTTTTATAGCATTTCTTTTTTATTGTTTTTTATAAAATCATTGGTCCACTACAGAATTGGAAACTTTTTTTAAAAAGCCCCTCACCATAGATAGTTTGAGAAGCACTGTTCTGGGCTAGCCTTGCTACTCAAAGTGCAGCCAGGGGACCAGCAGCATCAGCATCACCCATAAGCTAGTTAGAAATGCAGAATCTCAGGCCCCTCCTGGACCCAATGATCCAGGGTTTGCATCTTAACCAGACACCTTAGTGACTCTTCTGCATCTCATGGTGTGAGATGCCCTGGCCTGGAGAAGCCCTCTGGGACTCTGCTCCTTATGCTGCTCTTGGGTGGGTAAAAATAACTTCTTGGGGATTAATTTTCCCAGAACATCAAGTAACTTGAATAGCTAGCTATTTTACCTTGCTTTAAGATCCCTTCCCAAGCCTGCCAAATGGAACTAACTTTTGTTGTGCTGGTTAAGCTGAGGAATGGTCCTCTCAGACAGAACTGGTTAGGATAAGCCCTCCAAAACTCAGGGGGAAAGGAGAGAATTCTGGCCATAGTTAATCCTCAAATGTACATCATAATATTCTGCTATAAAGTCCTCATAGCAGCCCTACGTAATAAAGACCGTGACAAGAAGGGTGCGGCGAGCTTGGAGTCTACACAGCTGGGGGAGGGGGTGTGGTCCTGGCTCCTGGTAGCTGCTGAGGCTGAACACACACCTGCTGTGGTTGTCGACCCTCCTGCAGCAGGCCCCACCATATCCCACCCACATCTTCTCCCAGGGAGTGTGAGGAGCCAAAGAGAATGTGTGTCTCCCCTATTGACAGTCAAGACCTAACCCCAGCCCAGCCACCCAGGACCCAAAGACCAAGAGTAGGCAACAAGGAGAACCCTGGGCAGCCAAGATGGGAGAAGGAATGAAAGTCTGGACGATCAGGGAGGGGAGGGAAGGGAATCATGCTTCTGTTCCAAACCCCCTCCCCTGCAGGCACCCACTAGCCTGATCAGAGGTTGAAACCTGAAACATCCACCAATACCTGGCCAGTAAGGAAAAGGAATGACACAGGCCGAGTGTACAGAACAGGGAGTGGTGGGGACCAGCAAACTGTAGGACACGTGTCCCATGTAAAGAGTTGCTCAGCACCAGCAGTTAGTCTCAGACCTAATAGCAGCAGATTCCGATTCAAATGAAACTGGAAACACAGACGCTTATGCCTAGTTTTTAAAACACTGTGCAGTCCAAACCAAACAGATCTATGAGTCAAATGCAGCCCAAAGAAGCAGTTGGCAACCCCCATGTAGAGAACTCTTGCCCAATGCCTCATGGCCTCAGGCTGCACAGAAAACCACTCAAAAGTGCAAGGGAACCAATGCTTCCCGTTGCCAAGGCCCCCATACCTTCTAGTCTCAAGGAGCCCACAGTGGCAAGCTGGGT